>NC_090757.1:83452170-83457170 GCF_036898095.1 Palaemon carinicauda
AAATTGACTGAACCCCAATATGACCAAGATAGGGTCATATTAAATGGTTTCATGTGTGGGATGATTATAGATTAACGTCTGTGCTAAGTGATTTTAGCCGACGTGCGATTATTGAAAAGTGGAAACAAAAAATAATAGTAACAATGGTTAACACGAGAAGTTCGACGTTGAGTAGCAATGACTGAGAGAGGGGCGAAACAAATCCCGTAGCTATTGTAGACATAGTACTCGGTAAACAGAATTTTGAAACGGGTGCACCATCACTCATACAAGAAATCAAGTGTGAACTAGCGAAGTTATGTAGAGACACACATAAAGGTCAGAACAGTGGAAGTGATATTACAATCTTAATCTGGCCGGGAATTGACGCGGGACCTCGTACGATAGAACCAATGTTAGTGCATGAACTCCCTTTATCAACGACTCCAATTGTCGTTTTCAACGATTGCGATCCCCGCTGAGGGATACTTTTCGATTGAAACCTTCTTGGGGCTCGTCGTTTATGCTACTGCAAGATGGTCCAACAAACATCGGATTATACAGACCGACCAGAAGATAATCGGAGCAGCAGCTGGCAAGATAGTAGGATGGAGGATTCGGCCAACGGACTGGGAGTCCTAAATGAACAAACTCCAGAAATGATTTGCCCTCTCTGAAAATGAGAAGATGACCCTATGGCAGAAGTACCGGAAGTATGGTCGAACGGATATCTGCATATTTTGACAATTTCTCTCCAGAAGGCTGTAAGAACATGGAGAGGCAAAAACAGTTTTACAAACAGAAACGGAGGGAAGCACTCCCCGTGTCAGTTACAGCTGCCCTGCAAGTTCCCGGGCAGTCCTTGTACGCTTTCATTCCTGTCGTACAAGGAGCGCTGAGAGTACACAGAGAACAACAGGCAGGGGGAGAGGCGAACCATATGCCGCCATACGTGATAGGTGCAACCCAAACATCGAGGTAACCTGGCACCCAGCTGGCTTCGACAACCTCCCAAGGGTAGGGTGCCTATATCAGTGGATCTCAAAGAGGCAGAGGTCCGAGAAGTGAAAATATGATGGTTGATATTTTTGTTGGAACTGTGGGGGAAGGGGGCATCTACGAGCACTATGCCCTTACAACCATCAGCGACGGTATTTCAGATGCCATTCCACAGACCATTTACTGAACAGCTGTCCAAAAAATTGCATTGGCACAAGAGACCACGTCCCCCCTGCACCAACGAGAGGAAGGGGAAGACAGCATGGAAAGGGGACCAAGGGTCCCTCGGGCCATCCGTCAGACCCACCAAGACTGGGGACAGAAGTGCCAAGGCCAAGCGTCGGGGGAAGCCAGTCAGTTCCTGAGCCAGCAGTAAGGGATACCCCCTTGTTAGCGAGCATGGCTTCCCAGGAAATGCCTGAGGGGGTTCGAGAGGTAGAGCAGCTGCCTCTCACTGCCGCTGCTGCACATGAGAGGAGGAATGGCGTTCCTGTTCTTGGAATAGAGTTGGGACCGCATGTGCAATGAGCTTGATTCCGCAGCCAGCGTATCCCTTATGCTAGATCATCTGGCGATGGATGCCATCCAAATGTCGAAGGAGTGCCTGGTGTTGAACACTGCTGGTGGTCACAAACTGATGACCCGACGTATTGTCAGACAACGATTCAACTTTCAGGGTAGAGAAGTGACCCATACCTACTATGTCCTCCCGACATTAAATATGGGGGATATTCCCATTATCCTCGGGATTGATTTCATCAAGGAGAAGCATGTGACCATACGGGGCCCCGATGGGAAGGGGTTAGAAATAAGGTGGAAAGTGGGACCAGGAGAAGAGACAGAGATACCCGTTATGGGGGAAACATGACCTCGAGTTAGGGTCACCCTTTCAGCTAAAGGGATAACGTGGGCGGCTCCTGCAGGCAAGAGACAGGTGAATCTCTCCCCCCCCCACCCTTTACTCCCTATCAGTAGCACCCGCACCGGAAGTGAGCGAAGGCGACCTAGTATACGTCAAACCAATTTCACTCCGGAAGGCTGAGTAATGAGAAAAAAAAAAGTGGGGAAAGAAAATTTTTTTGTGAGAAAAAAATAGAAAAATTTATTAAAAAATCAGAAAAAAAGAATAAATGTGAATTTTACAAGACATAAAATCTGAGAAGGGGGTGATGAACTGATCGTAAACATGGTGGCCGTTACTGGCCTGGGTAAGTGTCAACGGGCTTTTTTCTCTTTGTTACAAGAATGACAGTTAGGTTGTGTTTTGGCACTTACAAAAATGCAGTTACAGTTAGCTTGGGTTTAGCGTCACCAGCACCCTCCCGATTGGTTGTTATGAGTGGTTCCAAGTAGGCACTGAGTCAGTTTGCGACCTTGAGTCATGTTTGCTTGTGACCACCAAACAGACACTGGTGGCCTCTTCTTTCCATGGTCAAGGTCTTAGTGGGGACAGGTTGAGAAACCTCCATCAAACCGCTGTTGAAGCTACCACAATTGATTATCACAAAAGAGTAGGAAATATTGTAGGGGATTTTGCAGACATAATTGCAGTTGGAGATGAACCCCAGGGACAATGACTAAGTTTCCATTTAACATGGAGACTGGGAGTCACCCCCCCCCCCCCCCAATTCTTTCCAAATCTTATAGGACTCCAATCTGTCATGTAGAGGCAATTGAAAGAGAAATTAATAAGTTAAAAGAGCGAGGTACGATTCGAGAAAGCGAGTCCCTCTGTGATGGTTAGTAAGAAGGATGGTCCTCTGCAATTATGTGTAGATTATAGGAGGATAAATGCTGTGACCAGGAATAATGCATACCCTTTGCTCTCTTTCAAAGAACTGCTACTCAAAGTCAGGGAAAACAGGTTTTTTCTATGTTAGATTTAAAGTCTGGGTATCATCTAATTACCTTAAATGACGAAAGTAAAGAGAAAACGGCCTTAATAGCAAATGATCATTTGTTTGAGTATAATTATCTCCCTTTCGGATTTAATAATGCTCCTGCCCATTTTTCTCGTGTGATGATGTATATACTAGCTTCAATATTAGGGCGTAGCCTCTTTGTCTACTAGGATGACATGATTATAATTGGGACTACATCACACGAGCATGAAAAAAAAATCTTATACAAGTGATAGAAGCCTTGAGACATCAGGGGATGGAGATCGATTTAGACAAATGTAAATTTTTTCAACAAGAAGTAGAATTTTTGGGCAACATAGTAACACCCAAAGGCCTAAGGCCTTGTGTCAATAAAGTAGCTGCGACCAGAGAATTTCTAGAGCCGAAAATTGCTAAGTAAGTAGCCAGTTTTCTCGGGCTTGCTGGGTATTACCGTAAGTTTATACAGAACTTCGGTCACATAGCACGACCACTAGATTCATTGAGGAAGCAGCCTGAATTTCAGTGGGAAGAAAGAGAGAAAGCTGCTTTTCAGACAATAAAGAATGCACTCACGAGCGACGAATCGTTGGCTTATCCAAGGTTCAACCGGCCGTTTTTGGTAGCAACTAACGCGAGTCACATCGCGATCGGCGGACTTATTTCTCAAGTTGATAATAAAGGGAAGGAGAGGGCTATTTGTTTCGCTTCACGAGCTGTATAGGAACCAGAGGTTAGATACATTACCTTCGATAGAGAGGCATTGCCAATTCTATGGATGCTGGAGAGACACCGCTACTTTTTGCTTGGACATACAGGTAAAATAAATACTGATCATCAGCCATTGCGGGATTTGTTAAAAAAAAGGGGAGTTAAACAATCGACAAGCTCGGTAGATTGAGAGGTTATTAGGTTTTGATATTGAGAATTTCGAGCATATTGCAGGGAAGTCAAACAAAGTATCAGATGCTCTCTCCAGGACCGCCATAGCAGCAGTAACAACTAGGTCTGTAAAGAGGAAAGTAAAACAACGGGGGGGGGGGGGGGGGGGGGGGGTTCAGGTTCAAGCACACTTGTAGGAGAAGCACAAAGAAGACAGGAAGATCTTAACAACTCCAGAGAGAGAGAGAGACCGAGAGAGAGGACAAGGGTTGTCCGGAAAATGTGAATGCTGAGAGTTCCGTGGGGGAACTCATCACAAATGCCCCGTGAACGAGTGTGTGGTTGATTTGTGTGGCTTGAGTGTGGATGAGCTTATTGCTGGACAAAAGTCCGAAGATTGGATTGCAGAGGTCAAGGCTTGCGTGAGGGATGCGAGTAGCAAGTTCCCGGACTTCTTGCACATGCGAAGGGATGGGTTCTTCATTGAAAACGATATCCTATTTTGTAAATATGAGAAGAGACCGGGGGATACCCGATCTCGTGTTGTTCTTCTTTTCTCTTTGATAAAGAAAGCCATACATGTAATTCACGTAAGTCCTTACGCAGGACATGTAGGTATAGAGAGGTCGCTGAGAAGGGCCTGAGATTCATTTTTTTTATAGGAATGAAGAAAGACATTGTATGATTTATTAATAAGTGCCATGTGTGTAACACTATGCGGAACAACAACTATGTGATACCGAATGCCAGAACATGATCAGTAGTGCCTGTTAAGTTTAATAGAGTGCATATGGACGTCCTGGGTCCATTTCCCCCCTGAGACGGGTAGTTTAAATATGTGTGTGCGTGTTTGTAGATGGTGGACAAAACCGCAGTTTTGGTTGTGAAGGTGCTGTGTTCCTTCATAGTGAGGTTCGGATGTTTACATACCTTGATTAGTGATAATGGACGAGAGTTTGTGAATGAAGTGTGCAAAGGGGTAACCAAGATCATGAAAATAGATCATTTCACTATCGCCTCTTATCGGCCATCAGCAAATGGGCTCATCCAGTCCCATAACCAACAGGTGGCAAATATTCTAAAGCATCTTATGGGGGACAATCCAAACCAGTGAGTGGAAATGTTGCTGAGGGCAGAGTTTGCCCTAAACACGGCCTATAACGGCTCCATCAAAGATATCCTGTTTTTTGTAGTTCTTGGGCAGGACCCGGTGCTGCCATATACTATTGTCATGGACCCCCCACACCCTGCCATTATACA
>NC_090757.1:83462170-83499670 GCF_036898095.1 Palaemon carinicauda
GGTGGATCCCCCTCCCTACTACTACTGTAACTCCATTCCTATTCTTGTAGCCTGCAAAGTGTGTGTCTTCTCTCCCTTAGCCCGGTGTTTTTTTCAAGATTTGGATTTTATTTCATCATGCAATCATCAGCATCTTCGTCATCTGGAAAGTTGAGTATTCAATCTTTCCTTGGTGTAATTTTGGTATCACTTCTCACGTTTAAATTCATTAGTTTAAGTGTGTTTTGGTGAGCATTGACGATGCCGGAGGCAGCCATTTCATGACTACTGTCGCCCCATTATATCGTATCTTATTTAGATAGTCTGGCGACCCTTTCCCGGCTATACGCTAATATGTTAGCTTTATTGGCAATTTATATAAGATGTGATATTGCATGCATAAACTTTAACTTCTTAAGTTATTATTTGACTTTACATTAACGTATTCGTGTCGGAGCCCTGGTGGTACTCAATCGCCTTTGCCAGGGCTCCTACTGTAGCAGAGTTACCTTTGCTCGTATTATGCGTTTGTAAAGTGTTTTCCATTATCTAGCCTCTGTCGTTATCTTTTTTATTCGATTCTGATGAGTTATATATTCTCTGGAATTTATGGAGTATTCCAGATCGTTACGATAATAGTCCTCTCTTTGAGAGAAGAGGCTAATCCCTTCCTTCCCTCTCTGAGTTGTGCTGCCGGCATGGGCGTCCATCGCTGTCTGTCCTTGTTGCTGTCGTGTAAAACGATGTTCCTCCTGCCTCCGGCTTTGAGACAGACAGTATCATACTCTGGGTGCCCTTGTCTTGCCAACGGCAGCATCGTCAGCACAAGAAGTCCTACTTCTCAGCTCATTGTTTTGAGGAGGGCAATATGGCCTGCCATCGCCTCTTACAACAATGAACTATAAGGCCCTTGCCCCATCCCCCTCTGTCTTTTGCTGGTAGTCTGACAGTCACCCCGGCTAGCCGGGATGGATGTGTTACCAGCAGGTGTTCTGCCGGCAGTAGTAAGATCTTTCATCTCGCTGCTGCCTTCTCTCTGACTTTCCTTCCTTGATAGGAAGTTGATGAGAATGAGGGAGGGCTGAGACGTCTTCTGTCGGCTGGCAGCATGAAACTTGATATAATTTGAAAGTCCTCAGCACTCTATTGAGTTGCCATTTGTATTCTTTATACGCCGGCTCTGTTGCCAGCGGCAGGAGTAGTATACAGATGGGTTGGAGCCAGAATATGCCAGACTCTTCCCCCTTCTATTGGAACTTTCACTCTAGAAAGTAGATTGTCATTGAGCATATAGTCCTCTGATACTTCCCACTATTATGTCCATTCATAATAGTGGGAAACCCTCCTTCTTTAATCTTTCTTACTTTTGGTTAGCACTGTCAGGTACTAACCTACTGCCGACGGTGACTTCTGGCAGTCTACTGAAGGTAATTATACAGTAGTATATATGTTTTCCAGCATATCCTGTTTTCTCTATCACAGACGTTTGTAGAGACCACACTCTTTTATTGAGGTTGAGTAATCCCTCAACACCCAGATGATTTTCTTTGATCAGCTGGGATTTACAATACCCGATCTGTATTAATACAGTACTACAGGTGGATGATGTTGGTAAAAATTACTTACTAACAATAACTCTAGTTTCTGGACTTTCTCTACCTTGTAACCTTCCCTATAAGGTAACTTAGTATTAATACAGACGGAGGTCTCAGCAATAGTCTGGGAAGAGAATACACTCGGATATGTCTTTTCTTATTTCCCTTCAAGCTTACTATCCTAAGGTGCCATATACAATAGTGATTGCTATTATTATTATATAATGCATGCTTTATATATCCCTGAGATACAAGATGTTGTACTCATTGAAATTTTCTCCTTTAAAGGATAATCCTGAGGAGAAATGTGGAGTAATGTTCTGCAACCACAAACGGAGGGACTTCTGTGGCCACATAAAGTGTAGGTCTCATGCCCCCTGCTGCATCATCAAAGAAGTCTTGAAGTAGAGGGACCCGAAAGGTTGCACCATCTGCTCGACTCTTCTAACCAACGGCTACCGCGAAGCCCCTTCAGTTACCCTAGAGACTAGGGATACGGCGAGGGATACCATTCAGGACCGAACGACTCCCTGAGGCGTATGTTGTTCCCCAAGGCTCTTCCTAGCGCGGTGGTGTCCCAGGAACAGCTTCAGTCTCCCTTCATCCGGCTGAAAGTTGACTCTGACACCAGAAGGATCGTGGAGGACATGGATATCCAGCAAGAGAGGATGTCTGAAGTGTCCTATAGCACAGAACAAGACCTGCTGCACGGTATCCCTGAAGAGGACGAGGATCTTCCCCTCAAGGAGGAAGAGGAATCCCTTTTGAAGGCAACAGAAGACCCCCAGTCTACTTTGGCCGCATACCAGTTGTTACCATCGACGTCCTCTGCACTGACTCCACAAACTGTTGCTCAGGCCAGTGTGAGTGATGAGATTCTGGCGTCTCTTAAACTCATGATGGAGTCGTTCCAACAGAAGCAGAAGGCCATGCAGGAGTCGTTCAGACAGCAGCAAAGGACCATGCAGAAGAAGATTGACCGTCTCGGGGCCATCAAAGGCACGTCTAAGGAGCCTCTTAGAATGTCCAATTTCCCTCATTGCTACGAAACCAATCCCTGGAGGTATGTGGAGCACATGCCCATGATGGATGGGTAACTGTTCGTTTCTGAGAAGCTGGGAGCCAGACCTATTGAAGAACTCGAGTTCTGGCTTAGCTTCTCTGTTTATCCCGAGTGCTATGTGAGACTGCGGGACGAGCGTGCAACCCGAGAAGAAATGGTCCCTAAGGAGGTTATCGTGTTTGAACACGATAAGGCACAGGCCATCCTTTTCAAGACCCTAAAGGGATCGGACTAAACCAACTCTAAAGTTTGAGCGCTGAGGAAGAAGCATGCTACTTTTCTTGCCCCTTCCTCGATCTCCTTTCCCTTTACAGAGAAAGCGTTGGATTCTGGCGTCAAGGCTGCCGACAAGGGAAAACCCTGCCCAATTCTAGAAGAATGCAAGCCATTCTCCCTCGCACTGCCTACTAGTGAAGGAAAGGGGAAGGATGTCCACCTAACCTTCTCCATCTCCAAACTAGACCCAGAGATTGCTGGACAGCAGTTCAGTGAGAGCCTTCCTAAGTTGCCAGACCATCTTTTAAAGAAGGATCAGGAGTCAAAGGAGAGCTTTGCAGCCTCTCTCTCTCTCATCAGAACTGCTTGGAACTAAGTGCGAGCGAGCATAATGCCCCAGAAATCTTCTTTTTCCTGGCCAAGTCTTACATGAGTACCCATGTGAGGGACTTATACACTTTCCCCAGGGCGAGGAGAGCTTGCAGAGAGTTCATCCTGGCTGCAGCGACCATTCGGCACGAACCACAGAAGTTGATTACCTCATGCATCTGGGGTAAAGACTTCTTTCCACAAGATCTGGTCCGAGAGGTCATTGCGAGGGCAGCGACGGAGAACAGGAACCTTCTCCGAAAATGGGGTATGTTCTCGAAGAGGAAGTCTTCTACGGAGGGAGGTCCACAACCCAAGAACAAGAGGGCAAGGCGACCTCGAAGACCTGCTCAAGTTGCCGCCATGACCATGATCACAGTGCCTCAGACCACCTTCCTTATGGTCCCTCAGCAGCTGGTAATTCAATTGCCTGTTTTCAACACTACCTTTGAAAAGTAGTCGACTTCCTTTCATCCCAGCTAGAAAGGAAGAGGTTCCCGGAGAGGTTCTCCAAGAGCTAGTTTCTCTTGGGGCTGAGGAGGACGTGGTCGCGGAGGTAAGTCTGCAGGACCCCCCAAGCAATGAGGGGTTTCAAGTAGGGAGCAGACTCCATCATTTTCAGGATCGCTGGACCTTCGATCCCTGGACCCACAGCCTAATTACATTTTCCAGAATTCTTCCAACACTCCACCCCCTTGTTAGAAGAATATATCTCAGAACTCTTGACCAACAAGGTGATAAGGAAAGCAAAGTCCATCAAGTTCCTGGAAAGGCTGTTTTGTGTTCCGAAGAAAGACTCAGACAAACTCAGAGTCATTCTAGACTTGTCTCCACTCAGCAAGTTCATTGAGAACAACAAGTTCCGGATGCTTACTCTGCAACACACAATAGACCTGGCAGATGATTACTGATATCTCCCGATGAGTCGCCTCTTCTCCCCCTACCAGGGATTTAGACTACTGAAGAAGTTTGCCTTCAGAGCAATGCCCTTTGGACTGAACACAGCCCCAAGGATATTCACCAAGTTAGCAGGCACCGAAGGTGTTCAAGTGGTAGCTTACTTAAACGATTGGTTGGTATTGGCAGCATCCAGGATTACTTGTCTGCAGGCAGCTCAAAAAGTGATCCAGTTTCTGGAACACTTAGGCTTCAAGATCAACCGCAAGAAGTCCCATCTCACTCCAGCTCAACAGTTCCAGTGGTTGGGAATCCAAGGAAAGGAGAGAGATAGCGGGGTCTGTCAGGAGACCAATCCGTTACAAGAGGATTTCAAGACGCCAACAGGAGAGAGTCTTGGGCTCTCTACAGTTTGCAGCCGTGACAGACCCAGTGCTAAAGGCACATTTAAAAGATGCGTCAGGAGTCAGGAGGAAATATGTATCAAACGCTCGAAGAGATTAACTAAAGTTGACTCCAGCCTTGTTGTGCAGACAATTAAAGCCGTGGTCCACAGCCAAGAGTCTGGAGCGGATAGTTCCCCTGCAACCACCACAACCATCGATAGTGATCCATACGGATGCCTCCTTGGAAGAATAGGGAGGTCATTCTCACAACAGGAAGGTGCAAGGGACTTAGTCGTGCCAGTTCAGAAAATTTCATATCAAAATTTTGGAACCTATAGCAGTGTTCCTGATGTTGAAGAGACTATCTCCTTGCAGATCAACCCAAATCAGGTTGGTCCTGGACAACGAGGTGATAGTAAAGTGTCTAAATCGTCAAGGCTCAAGATCACCTCACATCAACCATGGGATGTTAGCCATCCTCTACCTGGCAAGGAAGAAGAGATGGCACTTATCAGCAGTTCATCTACAAGGGATCCGCAATGTGACGGCAGACGCTCTATCCTGGCGAAAGCCCATAAAGACAGAATGGTCCCTGGACGCAGACTCATTCTCCTTCATCTTGGGAAAAGTCCCAGAACTGCAGATTGACCTCTTCGCAACAAGCGACAACAAGAAACTATCTCGTAATGTAGCCTCTTACCTGGACCCTCAAGCAGAAGCTATGGATGCCATGTCTCTAGACTGGGACAGGTGGAGTTACATTTACCCGTTTCCACCAACCAGTCTCCTGCTAAAAGTCATCGACAAGCTAAGATCCTTCAGAGGGACGGCAGCGGTGGTAGCCCCCAAGTGGCCCAAGAGCATTTGGCTTCCTCTAGTCCTAGAGTTGAATCTGAAGTTGTTCTCACTGCCGAATCCAGTGCTGTCCCAACTGGTCTAAAAGTCGATTGTCTATGCTTCATCCTCGAGAACCAGCAACCTACATCTCATGATTTTCTCACCTTAGCGGCGAGCAAAAAGTTTGGAATCACAAGGGATAAAGTTGACTTCATCAAAGAGTACAATTCATGTTCTACTAGGAGATAGTACGAATCGTCATGGAAGAAATGGGTGACCTTTGTGAAAGAAAGGAAACCGACAGAAATATCGATAGACTTCTGTCTTGCATTCTTCATACACCTCTACGAGCAAGGTCTGGCCTCTACTATAATTACTTCTTGTAAGTCGGCCCTGGCTAGACCACTTCTGTATGCTTTTGAGGTGGACCTCTCAGGTGAAATCTTTAATAAGATTCTGAAAGCATGTGCTAGACTCAAGCCTACAGCCCCACCAAAGCCCATCACGTGGTCTTTGGACAAAGTCTTGCACTATGCTTCGAACCTGGATATTGAGAACTGTACTCTAAAGTATTTGACAGGGAAAGTTATCTTTCTGTTCGCAATAGCCTCAGGGGCTAGAGTTAGTGAAATAGTGGCCTTATCTAGACATGAAGGCCATATCCAGTTCATGGACTCAGGAGAACTGAATTTGTTTCCCGGTCCTGCCTTTCTCGCTAAGATTGAGCTACCCACCATGAGGTGGGGTCCTTGAAGAATCTACCAATTGAAGGAAGATGCCTCTCTGTGTCCAGTAGAGTGTCTTAAGGTCTATCTTCGAAGAACTTTAAACTTCAAGGGAAGAAAGCTCTTCAGAGGCAAAACCTAAGGATTGAACCTGTCTTTAAAACAACTGAGAGTGAAGCTCACCTACTTTATTCGCAAGTCGGATCCTGACAGTACACCCGCGGGTCATGATCTGAGGAAAGTTGCTTCTTCGCTGAACTTCTTTCAGCTTATGGACTTTGAGAGACTTCGCTCGTACACTGGGTGGAAGTCATCCAGGGTCTTTTATAAACATTATGTGAAGCAAGTACAAGAGATAAAAAATTTTACGGTGGCGGCTGGTAGTGTGATTAAACCTGCCATCTAGTGCTGCAATGAACAGTGGACTGTTTTGGGACTTTACAATCTTTTCTGGTGTGTGGGTATATACAGTATACCCACTTGCGCAGATCACAACTATGGTTGACACACTGTTCTGAGTAGGTGCATAGCTGATCGATACACCAGTGCCAAGTGAACATTTGCGATACAGTGTTTTATTCATTTTTTAACATCTGACTATTTCAGATATATTTGGTTTTCACATATTCCATTAAGTGGCATTATTTTAATAATGTATTTTTGTATATTTTTCCTATATGAGAAAATATGTATTTGGTGTGTTGCATGCTGGATCAGATACATACTTTGTTGTAACTACATTTTGATAATCTAGTTGCCTAACAAAATACTTAAACTGTATTTGCATCTTATTACTGCTCACTCAGTTATAAGCTAATAAAGTATGTTAGAGTTTTACTAAACCTTTTATGGTGTTTAGGTTCTTGAAGTCACAATATTATTTTCCTAAAGGAATAATCATGACCTTAGGTACTTAAAGTAAGTTAACAGGGTACGTTTCAAACTCTATCCTTTTTATTCCGATGGGAAATACAAACCTTGAATCCTTATTGTTGACATCGACATTTCCCTGTTGGGGGGCAGGATGCACTAAGCTGGCTTCAGGTTTGGTATGCGTGAGAGATCTTTGGATTGCCACTTATAGGTCTAGTAGACCGTATAAGGATAATCTATTCAAGGTAGAAGGCACATACACAAACTTATATCTAATAGTAATTTCAAGACATTTCTCTAGCATACTCCATCAGCACGACATGGCCTGAGCCCAAAAATCGGATTTTGATCAAAGTGAGAAATCTATTTTTGGGTGAGATGGCCATGTCGTCCTGATGGAACCCTTCCTTTTGCTGATCCCTCCAAAAATTACTTTATCTGTGGCCATTTCCACTTAACGGCAAGAATAGGAATGGAGTCACAGTAATAGTAGGGAAGGGGATCCACCGGGCACCTAGAACGGCACCCCTTCCTTTTTGCTACTCTTCCCCCTTACATGGAAGTGTTAAATCTATTCGGGGTGAAGATTGCCATGTGTTGTAGCTAAAAATACGTCCCCTGATGTTATATGATATCCTTTATTCGAAACTCATGCCAGGAGTTGGAATCCTGGAGACCTTTGGTTTTAATTCTATGGGTGTTTCAGTGTAGCAAATATCTCTTAGAAGGCTATCTATAGGAACCCTTCCATCAGCATGACATGGCCATCTCACCCAAAAATAGATTTTTCACTTTAATTACAATCCGTTAACTTTACAAAACAGATTGATATAGGACAGAAAACATTAACACTAAAATTTATGAAACACATTAACAAATGATAGGAAATATTAACACTTAACTTTAAGATAAACTTAAAATTAGATTTCTTTTTTTTACCTTTTTCTAATTTTGTGTTATTTTTATACTTTACATTTTGTATTTTCTAAATTTGATTACGTATTATCTTCATCACTGCTAATTTTCTTTCGTTTTTTATCATGCGCTTAGTCTCCTTGTACTAAAGGCCTCTTTTTTAAAAAATCATCTAAAAAAGTTTGTTTCCTCCCGCTTCTTGAAATTTTTCTGAAATTACTTAGACAAACGTCATTTACTTATTCAAGCCCACGACCTGTGATAATTGTTTCAGGGTGTCTCTTTTCTACAAAAGCCACCATTATATAGTAGCCAGCTAGACTCTTCTTAATCTCTTCCATTGTCCTCCCTATCGCTGCTAGAAAACTGTTCGTGAACTTCATTCATTTGCATGGCCTTCAACTCCTTTAAGTTATCCATCATAAGTTTCTCTTGGTGCTCCTTGATAAGCTCATTGATGTTGGTCTCATCATCTTCCAGACCCATGTTCGTCCCGAGTGTGACAATCTCGTCATCCTCAGATTGAGCAACAGGTTCGTCAACATTTTCGGCTTCGTCTTTAGCTAGGCCTTCAAGGAAGCCCTCGAAATTTCGTGCGGAGATGGCATCAGGCCACAGTTTTTCCACGCAGAGTTAAAGGTGCGCCTCGAAACCTCCTGCCAAGCTTGATTGATGATTTTGAGACATATCACAATCTTGAAATGCTCCTTTCAAAATTGACGAAGGGTGAGGTTTGTGCTCTCCGTGATTTCAAAACATAGCTTGAAGAGATATTTCGTGTAGAGTTTTTTAAAGTTTGAAATCACTTGCTGGTCCATGGGCTGGAGGAGAGGGGTGGTGTTGGGTGGAAGATAGAGAACTTTACTGAATGAATACTGTGGTAGGATATCTTCCTCGAGGTCACGAGGGTGAGCAGGGGCATTGTTCAACAATAGCAGGCATCTCAGAGGAAGGCGCTTCTCTTCCAAATACTTTTTCACAGTCAGGCCAAAACAAACTTTTACCCAGTCGGTGAACAAGTGTCTTGTTACCCATGCTTTTGCATTAGCCCTCCACAACACCTGAAGATTCTCCTTAATCATTTTGTTGGTCTTGAAGGCTCGAGGAGTATCGGAGTGATACAACAGCAGGGATTTCACCTTACTATTCCCACTGGCATTTGCACAGAGGGCAAGGGTAAGCCTGTCCTTCATAGGCTTATGGCCTAGGTAGCCTCTTTCCTTCTGCCATGATGTACTTTCGATGAGGCATTTTTTTCATAAATGCCCCGTTTCGTCGCAGTTGAAGATTTGCCGGGGACTGTAGCCTTCCTGGAGAGTCAACTCGTCGAACTTCTTAACAAAGGCTTTGGTCGCTTTCCTGTCCAAGCTTGCAGCCTCTGCAAGACGCACCACCGAATGAATGCAAGAGCATCTCTTAAATTTTTCAACAAACCCCAAGAAGCCTTGAACTCTGGGGTTGCCTCCTTCGATGTTCCTTCTCCTATGTTTGCTTCAACCTGAGCACGCACGAGATCACCAAAAATGGCGCTGGCCTTCAGGCAGATTATCGCTTTGGTGATAGTGTCTCCACCCATTTCCTTTACCTTTATCCAGACAAGCAGCAGTCTCTCCATCTCATTGTGGAGATGGCTTCTCTTGCTGGAGAAAACAGCTTCAGGATCGTTCCTATCGTAGACAGATTTTGACCATATTCCTCCGCAATCACACTTAACCGCATGCCAGCCTTGCATTTATTGATTATTTCCATCTTCGTCTCCACAAAAAGCATTATCCTCTTCTTTCCCTGGACATCAGCAACTTTCTTGGGACACATGGCTAATAACCTAACGTAATATCCCACATGTTACAGTACGAAAGCGAAATCACAAACACTAAGTCAATGCGCATCATACCGCTTCCGAATTGAAAAGAAATAGGAATGCCAATGCTTAGATGCACGATGGGATACAGTAGATGCTGACCAATAGGAAAGCAGGATCTTATGATGGTACCTAGAATCTGAGCAGGGAGATAACCAATAGGAGCACGGGAGGATGGTGGCGAATTTACGGGTTGGCGTCACGCAAATTTCAAAATCAGTTTCGGACACAGTCGAGCTCTCATACTGTACCTCCTTTCGTTTCCCAAAAAATTTTCAGTGATGCGATTCATAAAATTCTTCGTAGCTTGTTTCGCAAAGTGAAAATTTTGTAAGCAAATTCTTTCATGCTGAAAGGTATAACTGTACTTATACAGTATGATAGATGAGTAGTGGAATGCAAGGTGTCCTTTAGGTAAATGTGGGGTTAGGTTGGATAGGGAATGTTGGACTTTTGTAAGTGCATGAGGGCCAGGTTGTGAGAAAGGTGAAGAAGAGCAGAATGGTATCTAGAATGAGTTGACGAGGTGTGTAGAAACACTGAGTAAGAAGAATTACTTAGTTGTGTTGGGTGACTTAAATGCCAGTGTTGGTGATGAAGAGGTAGAATGGGCTATTGGGAAATATGGCTTAACAGGTGGAAATGAGAGGGGTGAGAGACTGCTAGATATGTGTTTTGAACAAGACCTGGTGGTAAGTGATAGTTTTTTTTTAAGAAGAGAGATATAAACAAGTATACATGGATAAAAGTGGGAAATGGAACAGTGGTAGAAAGAGCATTGATGGATTATGTGTTGATAGCAAGAAGGATGGTTGGAAGATTGAAAGATGTGCATGTGTTTAGTAGTATGGCTACCAGTATGTCTGGGCCATATTTGTATGATGCAAAATTAGTTATAGCAAAAGAATGGGGAAATATAATGGGGGTTGTAAAGGGAGCTAGTAAAGATAGAGAATTAAAACAACCAAAAGTAAAAAGTGAATATCAAGGAATGTTAGAAATTGCATATGTTACGACCCCTGGGAGGCGTAACTAAAGTTCTTTCAATGATTGTTGTCAGTAAAAATGTAACTGAAGGCTAAAGGTCAGAGGAAACAAAACAATCAATAAACTTTACAATATTTAATACTTAAATCTAACAAAAATACAAGTCAACCTTGTCTGACATTGCAAATACCACACCCATACAATCAAAAATGAACAATACACATAAACGTGAATCACTCAGGATTCCCTATAACTAAAGAGCTAAGGCTCAAACAAAGATATAATAAAAATATATAATTAACCTGATAGGATCCTTAAACTTTAGCTGACCAGACCAGACATTAACATTAATTAATAGACTAAAAGAAGTCGTACCTACTAAACACATTTAAATAATTATAATTAATTTCCCTATTTGATAACAACACAGCAAACCGGCCTTTAACTATCTTCACCGGGATAACCGTACCTATGGTTACCACGACAAAAGAAATGACACAAAATATACATATGAATACACTAACCTAACTACAAAAATAAATACAAGGCTCCTCACTTCTCGGTAAGAATAAATGAGGGGAGAGCCACAACTTAAGACGTCATCCTCTCTTCCTTCCAATAAGTAGGGCAGGCACAGTATGCCAGGTCCAATAATCCGCTAACAAGCAAACAGAGATAATTTGCCTTACCTGGCAACGGTCTCCCTATGGGCCACCTCACGAGCTAGCAAGCTCCCAACATCACTGCAGCTGCAATAGGTAGCTGGGACCAGGTAGCCAGAGACTCGACCAACTACCTGGGATCTCCCTCACGTCAGGAAACGAAGGGGCAGACTCTAGTCGCAAGTGACAGTAGCACCTGCTAGTCTCTGGAATACACTGTCCAAAAGCAAGGCAACACTCGAGTCGCAGGTGACAAGAGCACCTGCAGACGATACACCAAGACGAGAATCAGTCAATCACTTTCCAGACCCGTGGACAAAATCAACAGATAAGCGGTCATCAGGAAAATTTTCAAAGATCAATGTAGCTTAGGGTTTGTGGATGGGGGAGTGCTCAAGTCCGAACTGTCTTCTGTCCGAGCACCCACCTCCGACATCAACACTCTTTCGTCATCACTCGGGCAAACAAAATACAATTATTAACACAATATTTCAAAATAAGGTAATTAAGCGTGGAGAAGGCGAGAAACAATCAACAACACACCACTTTAAAACTACTTTAAGCTATAGTAGAAACCACTTAAAACTAAAACAAGGTTGACTTAAACAAATGAGAAATTTACTTTACTCTAATAGAAAATTTACTTTACTATAATAACATATGACATGATAAAAGTGAGAGAAATTGGTGATCTAGAGGAAGAGTGAAAGTTAATAAAAAAAAAAATTGTTGTGCTTGCAAGATTATGTAGGTAAAAGGATTGTAGGAGCCAGCATGAAGAAGGTTAGTGAGTGGGGGAATGAAGGAGTGAATATGAAGGTGGAATAGAAAAGAGGGAATTTGGAAAATGACTGCAGTCTAACAATATAGAGAAGTATGAAAGATATAGAGAGAAATATAGAAAACATAAGGTAGCTGAGGCAAAGATGGCGGCTGACTGGAGGTGATAATTGGGATTGGATCGTTCTTATGAAGAGAATAAAAAGAAGTTTTAGAATGAAGTGAAGAGAACAGTGAAGAGTAGATATAGGAGTGAAAGATGAAAATGTAAGGTTATTGAGCGGGGATAGGGCGAGAAAGAGGTAGGCTCAATATTTTGAAAGGTTGCTGAATGTTAAGGATGATAGGGACGTAAGTATAATTACTTTTGCAGGTGCTGAAGTGCCAGTGATGGGAGATGAGAATGCGAGAGGGAGTGCAAGAGAGAAAGTTAAAAGAGCACTAGATGAAACGAGAGCAGGGGAAGCACCTGGCATAGATGGTATGACGGCTGAGATGTTATAGGAAGGGGGTGTGACTATACTGGAATGGTTGGTGAGATTGTATAATACAAGTTATATATCAATGGCGACTGCGGATTGGGTGTGTTTGTTTATTGTTCCACTATACAAATGTAGAGTAGATTTGCATGAGTGTTGTAATTCTTGATCTATTGAGTGTGGTTCTAAAAGTGTATGGTGCGTTGAGAATTCCCTGCAGGCTATACATCTCTTAAATGCACGAATAAAATATGTGAATCAAATATTCTACTCTCATGAAGACCAGCTTCGTAAGAATTATATATACATACATACATATATATATATATATATATATATATATATATATATATATATATATATATATATATATATATATATATATATATATATATATATATATATATAAATTTATATACTGTAAGGAGCTACAGATACACATGCAAAATCTTTTACAAACGTAAATATATTCAATGACTTTCACTCGCATGCAGACGAATAAGCTTACTGCCATACCTAGAGTGTTAACAAACATATCTTACAAGGACTGGTTTCAAAACTAATCATTAACTTGTGGGACACGCAAAAAAAATTAAAAACTAAAGGGAAAGGAAGAGACCGAATCTGAGTCATAGATAAGATCTGATAGACTGTACAGTACCATGGCGCAATGCAAAATGTTCATCCTGTGTCTGTTGCTGTGTGGAGAGCAATTCATCTTGCGCTTTGCATAAGGTGAAAACGATGAATCAGCCATCCGCGGTGTCTTTTTATAGCATAGCCAATTCTTCCCAGTGTTATATGCCGTGTGAAATGAACGGAATCTTAATGTTTATAGGTAGAAAATTTTAGGAGGCATAAAGTTTTATTTGTTGGGTTTCTTTTTTCGTTATTGGACATGGGAATGTATCTAATATCAAGTGTTATCGAACTCCTTGCATTTTCAATGAAAATTCAAATTGCTGGAACCTTCCGAATTTTTTATTGGGTTAATCTATATAGTTGTCACTAAAACTTTCAATGTCAATGAACATATGGTACATTTAGAGGAGGAAGTTAAACACCAAGAACACTCAAAGTATTCATTTATATAATTTCTATATTTTCATGGAATTCATTTGGCTTTTTTGTAATACTCTTTATTGTCAATTAAATTTTGCGAAACGTATCATTGACCTTCATCAATTACGCAGAACCCGATTCTCAAAAACGGTTTCACAATCTTGAGCTTTAAACGCGAATATTTTTTTTATTCTTTATATTCACCCATGATGTTAGCATTGCTTTTTTTTTATTCAGGGGCTGATTCTCGTTTAATGTCAGCTGAAAATATTAAGAAGTAAATTCTTTATTCGTGATATTGATATTAATCTCTGACACTTTCTTTCATTTACCTCCTTGCGCATAATGTGTATTTTTTGAATTCTGATCATCCTTTATAATCAGATCTCCCTACATCATATCAACCATTACGTAATTATATGCAGTTAATCATTATAATTTCATGTAAAATTCAATACAATACAGTATATAAGAAGTTGCATTCTTCCTATAAAAGTTGTGGAATGATCTTCATAATCATGTATCTACTTGAATCGGTGGAACTTCTTGTTCCAAAGTTCATGTTATTTATCTGATCTTTCTTACGTATATTATTGGTATTTTTATTAGCTTTTCCTATTTCTTCTTATTTTTTACTCGTTATTTTTTTCGTAACTATCGGCGATCCTTATGAGTTCCCTTGATCTTTTAATAACCTCCTTTTCCTGAAAACTTTGCAGCTTTGATTAAGGTAAAAATAGTAATAACAAGCCTCGAATGAGATTACTTTGTATTACGTCTTTTATTGTTGGCTTAATTTGAGTGGGCAGCTTTCATTCTTAGGTGGAATATTCCACGAACAGTGCGGTACCTTCCTGTCAAACGTCATGAGAAATTGGTAGAAAATTGTTATAACTATTAATGATATTAACGATTACAGTGAACTTCTCTGTAGTAATGACATATTAAATAATAGCCCATAACCCCTTCCTTACTCGGAAATTTCGAAGTACTTCAGTGTGGAATTCTATCTTCTTGATTTGTATTGTTATCTCTCCTCTATTTATTGCAAGATTTCTTTTCAATTATTTTTCAACCTCTATTATTATTATTATTATTATTATTATTATTATTATTATTATTATTATTATCTAAACTACAACTCTAGATTAAAAAGTATGATGCCATAAGCCCAAGGTCTCCAATATGGAAAATTGGCCCAGTGAGGAAAGGAAATAGAGAAATAAATTAACTACAAGAGAAGTGATGAACGATTGAATTTAGATTTGTTAGAAACAGTAACAACATTAGAATAGGTTTTTCGTATAGAAACGATTGTATTATCAATCTTGACTTTATTATTTCGATATATTTTGGCTGGCTTAGATGATATGACATCGGTCTAACGACTGCGAGATATGTTGATTTTCATTCTTGCAAACGGTGTCCTTCGGTTCTTTAATTTTCCTTTTTCATCCAGTCTAACTTTCTTCTGGAATTACTTTACTAAGATAATATATCCTCTATTCCACTATGAACCCAGAGCTGAGTACAGAGATGAACAGGCATTAATATATCATAAACAGAAATACTAAGAGCAACGAATAAAGGCCGATTCACACGACCCGTTTTCTTTCCGACAGGCTCGCCGGCGGTTAAGCGGCGTCTAGCTTTTTACGTGTATTCAAATGCAACTGTTCACACGACCCGTCAGGCAGACGGCGGCCCTCGGACGTCAGCCATCCGAATCGGCTGGGCTTCCTTCCCAAGAAACCTTGGCCGGTTTGACGGCCGTTAGCCATCTGTCCCAACCAACGGGTTGATGTTGTTTCGTGTTAACGCGGACCTGTATCGTACCTGTTCGTTTCGTGACCTACAATCTCGACTTTTCCTCATAGTATAGTCATGAAAATTAGAGTTAGGTTGTTGTTAACACCAGGTATGAGAGGTTAATTGAACTTGTTCAAGGGTATGAGGAGATGTTAGACATGGCAAACAAGATGTATAGAAATAATTTACATAAATAAAAGATATGGAAAATGACTGTAGAGGCATTAAATAAAACAGGTGGATTTTAATATTCTTGGCAAGGTGCATGAAGTATAATGAAGTTGCATAACTTATGTTATCAACACAGTTATCAACCAACATTTTAAAGTGTAAAATTATCGTAATTTACTCGGTCCTCGCGTGACAGAGTCTAAGTAAACAATGAAAACCGCGCGCGGGGAAACGGATAGGGAACGCCACCACCCAGCCTGTCGGAAAGAAAACGGCTCGTGTGAATCGGCCTTAAACCGAAGAAAATACACGTTTGACAGTGTGGTCTCGATAATCTGCAGCAATTTGGCTTAACGTTCCCACGATGCGGGCAGTGTTTTACAAGTAGCAGTCACGGGATCGATTAGTTGGAGACTTGCTTCATGAACAGAAAATTTATGCCCGTGATTTATTTCCCTGGAATTCAGCCCGAGCGCTTTCTAGTCAAATTTTATGGAGCCCGTATTATTTACATCAGATAGTTTTTTTTTATCCGATAAAATACCTTTCAACTTTTTCATTATTTTGGTTTTTAAATCTATTGATATTCTTAAAAACTCCACTGACCATTCGATTTTCTAAATGTATTTTTAATGATGTTATTAAGCTTCTGACAATGACAAATGTGGTGAAACTGCTTTGATGATGTTAAAAAACTAAAATGGAAGCAGCTCTAATCTATCTGAAGGATACTTATATCTATTGCCGTTATATTTACCTACAACCAGTTAATTCGATGGCCAGAATTAAACCAACGGACGATTATGATTTTTACACAAACACTTATATATATATATATATATATATATATATATATATATATATATATATATATATATATATATATATATATATATATATATATATATGTATATATATATATATATATATATACATATATATATATATATATATATATATATATATATATATATATATATATATATATATATATATATATATATATATATATATATATATATATATATATATATGGTAGCATAATGAGATTGGTAGGACAAGAAAGTCAGAGGTGTTCTGTAAAAGGCATGAAATGGGAAATATATTCAGAGCTATATTTTAAAGAACCTTTGAGCAGTTGCCCATCAATGTTGAATGTAAGTATATTAGATAAAAAAGAACTTTTGAGATTAAATTTCCGAATGCTTTATGTCCGAAAAGTTCTAAAGATTGGAATAGAGGGGAATGTTTAGCATCAGCTAGGGAATTGGACCCAAGTCCATATTTTTGTCCTTTTAGCCAGGTACTGGCTTGATGCATTTTAAGTCTGAGGCTTTATGAAAAAGTAGATTGTTAGTATATACTGTAGTTGATAATGATTTGTTGAGCAGATTGACATGCCTTGTTTGATATTTTTCGTGTTACTTATATATCTAACATTCTTGATGTATTCTTCTTTATAAGAAACTCTTATAGTTTATCATTCACTTCTCCGTTACTTTTCTGCCTTAGTCAGCCTTCACTCTTGGGGACCTTAGGCTTGATACATTTTGTTTTTTCTAACTAGGATTGCAGCATATATATATAATTATTATCATTTGTGCTGTTATTACTAACAACAACAATGATAATAATAATATTCAGAGTTATAATAGAAATAACTAGATGGTGTAAAGGAGTCTGATGAGTAAGGATGGAAGGTAGACTTGGATTGAATGAGTAGTTAAAGTGTTAAGAAAGTTTGACGGCAAGTGTGCAGGTTTCTTTCCTAGTGTAAGGAGCTGTTCTATTTCTGAAGAACTTGTTTGCAAAAGGGCTTCATTCTTCGCCTAGTTGTTTGACTGAGAATGTTGTATTGACTGCTGATTTACATATTCTAGAGCCACCAGTTTAACAGAAGATATCTTATTGATAAAGCTTATTACTCTGATTTAGAATTTACCATTCCAACTAGGAATGAATAACGATATTATACCGATATTAAATGAAGGATAGCAGTATCGATACCGGAGAGACAATATTGATATTAGGATTATACGTGCAGTACATATATTCTTATAAACAAAAAATGGTTTAATGCATCTGTGAGGTTAAACTATGACCGAGGCTTGAGCTACATTGACAACATTGCAGGGCACTAAATTCTCAGCAGCAGAGCTGAACCTCACAAAATCGAGATCCAATTCAGCGGATACGGATAGAGATAAGGATAGGGATGTGGGGAATACGGGGAAAGGAAGAGCACCCCTGGATACAATCCAGTTTATAGCCCGAAGGCAGGTACTCGGTATGGGAAAGAATAAGGAAAAAGGGAGAAAGAAAAGTACAGCAGAAGAATAAAAGAGAGGAGCAGACCCTCATGCCTATTCATCTGAAAATTCTCTGAACAGTCTTTGATTTCTGAATTCAGTATTCCATAACGAAAAATAATTAAATTAGTTCTTTTGTTTTAATGAACAGGATAACAATTTTGTGTTAGTTATGTACTAAATTTTCTTTCTTTATAATACTATTTTAATAGCTGATAAACTAATTGCATTGAATTGATGAATACCAATTTTCATACTATGCAGTAAATTTTCAGTTCGAATAAAGTTCTAATCGAAAGTCTATTTCAATTTGCTAAAAAAATTCTGATGTACTTTTTAACTAGTTATTCTATCATTAGAAATTTGTTTAAGAAGGTTTTTGGTTTTTTGTTATTATGAACTTGCTATACCTATTTGAAAATGCAATTAAAGAAAAATAATATTGTATTCTTAGATGTATAAAATATATAATTCTCTTATTTCTTATCTATGCATTAAATTAATGTTGATTTTTATTAATATCGATGTCACCACCGATTTTTTAAAAATAATCGGTATTAATATCGAGAATGAAATTTTCAAGGTATTAACATCCCTAGTTCCATTCAAGGTCAATCACTTTTATTATTTCAAGTATGCCATTGTCATGTACAAGATTGAACTGTAACATCATACAGTATGATGTATCAAGTTGTCTTTAAAAAATCCGCATTCTCTGGGAATTGTGGTGACTATTAGAAATGTACTAGCCTGGTGATCTGCTGGACTGGCGTTCGAGCTGGGGATGGGGGATAATGGGGAACCTATAGGTCTACCTGCTGAGTCATCACTAGACATTGCCTGACTCTCCCTGGTCCTAGCTTGGGTGGAGAAGGGGCTTGGGTGCTGATCACATGCCTAAGAAGTCAGTCTCAAGGGAATTGTCTTGCTAGCGTACTGTAACTGTCCCTTGTCTCTGTCTTTTATGAGTGATCTTTAAACTTGAAATTTTCCAATGCAACGCCCCCTTTCCTACTTCATTGTGTAAGCCACGGGTCCTCTGCCCAAACACGCTATATCTCTTTAAACATGGAATTATATAATATGATTTTCATTCGCGAGTAATATTTGAAATTAGGAAGCAATATCTAATATATTTTACAAATAGGTTTCCATTTCTCTTATCCTATTAGGAAATAAACTATAATTTACCTCCACCCAAGTCATGAATAAAAGACGAGAGAACGAAGCTAGTTTTGGCCAGATATTCGATAACTTGTACCAGATTTTTCCTGCTAATAAAAACATTATTCGGTTTGGTTGGACAAGTTATGCATATTTAGGCGAACAGTCTCTCTCACTCACACTCTCTCTCTCTCTCTCTCTCTCTCTCTCTCTCTCTCTCTCTCTCTCTCTCTCTCTCTCTCTCTCTCACTGAGGGACCTGGGGGAACCAAGGTAAGGTAAGGTAAGGCTCTCTCTCTCTCTCTCTCTCTCTCTCTCTCTCTCTCTCTCTCTCTCTCATAGCTGGCGGTGAATCAGTACGTTTAAAACTGGTTTCGTGTTTTTTTTTTTTTTACTTCTGTTCAATAATGAAGTGACATGCGAGTCCAAATATTTCTGGATCGTTCAGTTTAATCTTTGTTCTGAAGAAATATTTTACAGTTTACTGTGGCATCTCGGTCAGAGTTCAAGGAGGAAACCTTGGATGTCCTCGTTGTGTTATATGGATCAGTCTATGTTTACATTATATGGTTGCTTACATTTCAAAAATTACTACATCCGGCAATATCTTGATTGTGAAAATGAAAAAAAAAAAATGGATCAGATTTTATCAGGATCTTATTGCAGAAGCAGTGTAGGGCAACTGTCTCATCACATGAATGCATCTGTCTTGACAAAGATAAAGCCCCAGATAACTGTGGTATTCGAGAAGAGACTAATAATTAAGGATGACAGCGACATTGCTTCTCCATTTTCTCCCTTGGAGACCGCAAGACGCGTCATTGAGGTGATTACACAACTAAAGGCAGGGGGGTATTGTTTACACGGGGACGTTCTTCATAACCCCTTTGACTTGGTGAAGGTACAGAATCCACAACGACTCACAGTAGGCAAGGTGAACGCGACCAAGAGGCTTATGCTGTTGACAGGTGTTGAGTTGGCAGAAGGAAACTGCTATGCTCGCTTGGCCATGAATGCTTATTTTTCTGTAAAGGACGTACAGTCCCCTATTCTTAACTGATAGCATCTCGTCATGGTTTTTTTCAGGAATGGACTTTAGAGATAAATGTTATTGCATACTAATTAATGGGGAAAATTACATTGTCCTGCTAACTTCGGTCGGTCGTGTGCAATGTACGAAAATAAGTCAACAAATGTATTGTTATTTGCAATAGGTGTAAAAATTGGCATTATAGTATCACTACTGGATGAATGAACTCCTTGTAGGGTTTCAGCCTCATTGTATCAGAAATAAACGAAGCCTATTAAAAGAATATTTTACAAAATTATTAAATTTGATTCCATCTTAAATGATTTTCCGCCAGAAGAAGGGACCATTCACTTTCACTTTATTTGTTTTTATGTTTTATATTACTTGATGAATCAAATACTTTTGTTGTACATCTTGAACTTGTAAACTTGAATTTTGAGAGATTTTAAAGAAAGTCTAAATTTCTTAAAGAATATTGAGTGTTTCTCGAAAAATGAGTCTATTTCAGAGAGCAGCTTCGGGGTTTCGTAAAAGAAAGTCTAAATTTCTTAAAGCATATTGAGTGTTTCTCGAAAAAAAGTTTCTTAAGAAAGAAAGTTGGGTATCAACATGCATGTACACGCAAATCTGCGTGTTCGTCCTTATATGATGCTGTTGTGGCTTATTTTTTTTTTTTTAATCTATATCAGCCTTGACGTCATTGTTACTTGATCTCTGTCACTTTCAAAGATGCTAGCAGATTATTGTTTGTATCTTTTCGTTTGTGATTTTTTCGTGCAACGAAATTGATAGTTCTTTCGAGGTATGTTCTTTGTATATCAAATTCTTTGCTTAAAAACTCTTTTGTGGCTCTCTCTCTCTCTCTCTCTCTCTCTCTCTCTCTCTCTCTCTCTCTCTCTCTCTCTCTCTCTCTCTCTCTCTCTCTCTCTCTCTCGATATATATCACGATGTTACAAAGGTGACTTCCAAACATTGTCCATGTCTAACTGTCAGTCGTGGTTTCAAAATACCTATTCTACGAAAAAAAAAATAAAAAAAAAATAAAAAAAAAAATAAAAAAAAATTGACTAAACCACCCTCAAGTGTCACGACACGAGAATTTTCTTCAAATTAGCTATGAATTCTTCACATCTCAAGCTTCCAATAATATTCTTAAACCATAGAGTTGATGCAACGCCACTGTCATGGCAAGACCACTGTATCACATCTCATCCCTTATGGATTTCATTGTTCACTACCGTTTTGCAACATACCACGATTACATACCATTTCATAGCGCCGTCAGTGCATCTTAATTGGTGCATTGTAGATATTACTAAGGGTCTTTACAGCATCCTTTGGGAACCTAGGTGCACTGACTTTTTAGCCCTCTACATTACCGCCATTACTGCTTCCTTTATGTTTCATTTTGCTCTTCAATTTCTTAACTTTTACTTCATACTACAAGTGTGTGTGAGGGGGGGGGGTTCTCCCAATAGCACCTAAGCGCTCAATGTCATTCCAGACCCAATGCTGGACTTAATGGCCCTATTTCATAATCTAGTCTACTTTGTTTCATTTTATGTTACATTCAATACCCTCTCCTTCAGGATGTGTGGTTACCTCTCCTCGCCACAAACACACACACACACACACACACGCAAAAGGCGTCTGCCTACTATTACCTGGAGTTTTATGAACCATCAGACCAGAAAGCTATTGATGGCTTCCGAAAATAACCTGCAGACAGTAGTTAGATCTGTAAATTCAAAAGTCCCTATTATCGCAAATAAACATCGAAAGGGAAATGAATGGGAATGTTTTGGAGTACAACTACGTTGCTCGAATGTTAACACATCTAGATACGAGTGTAATCTTCAATAACTGTCTGTGCAGAGGAAAAGCCCTGAGTATGAAAATCCGATTATTGCTGAAAAGCAATAGGGTAACACCTTAAATCAATTCTTCCTATGATAACTTTTGTAAAATACCTGGTTGGAACGAGTGTCAAAGGTTGATACAGGACGTCTTTATACAGTAGAGGCAAAATAGCAGCACGGATAATCACATTGTAATACTAATGAGGCAAGATACAGCCCAGGTCAAACTTGTATGAAGCAATGTTGGTTGAAGGAAAAACAAATGATTACAGATGCAATATAGAAAATTACGCAGATGATTACCTTCGTATATGAAAAGGTAATCCCATTGAAACCTTTGAATCCCAAAAACAACGGGCATCACAGAGCGGCCGAAGACGAGGTGGTTTCAAGAGTGTGTTATCATTTTAGTAAAAATGGTCAATACCCCAGAAAGAACCTTTTCCTTATTGCATGCGATTTCATGTTTCCTATTTCATTACATTAGGTTACCTGAGCGATACTAGTGAGAAAATTTTTTATATATATAATTCCCTGCTATGGTGTTTTCCCAGCAGGAGCTATAACATTTTTTTTTCTACAAAATAGTCTTATATTTTGTTGGCTAAATTTTTTAACTGCATAATTCAAAAATATCTCCTAGGTTCTCTGCTCTGGATTCACTTGATGCCACTAATCAAATATCAGTCACAAGAACTGCAAACGTTTCATTCAAGATAATATATATTCTTCTAATTCACCACATTCCTGTTTTATATACACCAGACAACCAAAATGGATATTAAAACCTATAACTCAAAGGATACCTACATCTACTATATGTTCTGAAAGAATTTTGAAAATTTTTATATATATTCTTATATTTTTGTGGATGCTCGAAACGCACTCGACAGAGTAAACTCCTTGAAACGTTTCTTGAATCTTCAAAATATGCCCTTGCATTACTGTGGCATTTAATATTGCCTGTTTTCCGCGCAGCAATTATGCCAAATGGGGTACTGTGTTATCTGACGTCTTTGGTCCCTCCAACAGATTTCGTCAATGGTTGCATTTTCTCATCATATAGCTTCAATACATAACACTTGCGCAAAACGTTTACCATATCTCATTCCCAATCCGTTGTAATAGAAGTAGCAGAATTACTATAAATGGTCTATGCAGGTCATGGCATGGCTTTAATGTTCCTATCAGACCTCAATCGGTACCAACTGTAGGCATGCATTTTGCATATCATCCTACGCCTATTGACGTAAAGAAGAGCATTGCTATTACTGTGAAGGATACGCAAGTAAGGTCAAAGGTCTATTGGAAATGCTAACATTTTGCTGAAAAGTGCAAAGACCGCGCTATAACAGTTGATGGCTCGATCAGTTCTATTTCCGATGAACATAATCACTGGAAATTCGACAAATGTTGAGGTACGAAAGTTTTTATATAAAGTGAAGACTGACACAAGAAGAACACGAGATTCTCCTCATTTTTTCATGTCTCATGCAGCTGCAGAATTAAGTGGTTGTATTGCAACTGCTCTACCGCAAACCAGCAGCATAAAGCGATCAATCAATCGAGTGAGGCAGGAAGAACAATGTAGATCAACTGTTAATCATCGAAACGAATTAATATCATCAGAACACGATATGAGCACAAGCAAGTGCGAATCTTTCTTGATATTCGATTCAGGAGAAGTAGAAGACAGAATGCTGGTATTTTCAACTCGAAGAATCTCAGTGTGCTTGCTTCATGCAAGCATTATTCTATGGATGGTACCTTCAAAACTTTGCCAGTTATTTTCGTGCAGCTTTAAACAATTCATGGAATGAAAATCAGCTATGTCCTACCTTTGGTTAATGCATTATTGCCGAATAAGAAAGATGAAACATAGAAATTTGCCTAGAACTGTTAAAACAATACCACCGACTTTAGATGTTGAGTCTGTAAACACAGATTTTGAGCCCGCTATAGTAAAGGCAGCTAAGGACGAATTGCCATCTGGTAATCATTATGGGTGTTTTTGTCATTTGTGTCAAGTGTGTTTATAGAAAAGTTTATGAATTCGGCCGCAAGAGAAGGTATGACACTGATGCCGAGTTATCGTTAAATATTCGCATGTTACTAGCATTTGTTTTCCTTCCTGCAGATCGAGTCGTCGAAACTTTCAACGCACTAATGGATGAAAATATATACCCAGACGAAGGTTTGCCTACAGTGGACTACTATGAAGATACCTGGATTGGCGGTTTAACCGTAGGAATACGCGTCGTCCACCTAAATTTTGAATTAAAATGTGGCCCTGTTTTGAAAGGGTACAAGAAGAATTGCCCAAGACAAACAACCTAATTGAAGGATGGCACCGTCCATCTCTTCAACAAGTCTCTGGTTGTCATCTAACTATCTGGAAATTCTTAGCAGCACTAAGAAAAGAACAAGCCCTGACTGAAATTAAGATCGAATAGTTATTAGGTGGGATCGAGTGCTACACAAGGAAAAAGAAATATCAGAGGTCTGCAAACGCTTCAAGTCGCTTACTAATAAATTCTTCGAGTATCAGAATGTGATCGAATATTTACGTGTGATTTCATATCATTTCAGAACGTAAACTTGCAGATATTTTGCTTTGATAACATAATCTAATTAAACTGATTTTATCAAGTTTTGATTAGAAATAAATTTATGATAATTTCATTGTGTCCTTTTCTATATATCCTTTAATACTATTTTTTTCTATTCCTATAACGAAAACAAAATGAGTGTTTCCAAAATAATAATTTTTTAAAAAACTTTTTATAGCTATCTTTTTTCGAAGAATTGTTAATTTGAACAACTGTTGTGTCGAACCATTGATTTCGAATAATTAATATCGAACAACTGTTTTCGAATAATTGTTCGG
This sequence comes from Palaemon carinicauda, assembly GCF_036898095.1. Taxonomy (NCBI): domain Eukaryota; kingdom Metazoa; phylum Arthropoda; class Malacostraca; order Decapoda; family Palaemonidae; genus Palaemon; species Palaemon carinicauda. Next base: position 83,487,085 of record NC_090757.1, read on the forward strand.
ATACGGATTTTGCCAGTCGTCTCTGTCTTGACCTTTTAATTCAATACTTCTCCGTTCAGCATCTCCTACTTCACGCTTCATAGTCCTCAGTCATGTAGGCCTGGGTTTTCCGACTCTTCTAGTCCTTGTGGAGCCCAGTTGAACGTTTGGTGAACTAATCTCTCTTGGAGATTGAAAGAGTATGCCCAAACCATCTCCATCTGCCCCTCATCATGATCTCATCCATATAAGGCACTTGAGTAATCTCTCTTATAATTTCATGTCTTATCCTGTCCTGCCATTTAACTCCCAATATCCTTCTGAGGGCTTTGTTCTCAAATCTACTAAATCTATTGGAAATTGTATTATTGTCATACCATGTCTCATGTCCATACAGTAACACCGATCTCACTAAATTGATATAAAGTCTGATTTTTATATGTAATTACAGGCGATTTGATGAGTTTTATATTCTTTAAAAAGAAAAAAAAATTCGTGTGGGTTATTACTTCATGGATTGTCTAGGCAAGCATTAGAACGACAAGTTTTCCTCTGGAATCTTTACATGAATTCTCAATCATAGGCACAATATCAATGAGGATCTCAGAAATGCAGCCGATACTGAACAGAGAAAAAGTAAACATTTTATGATTGTCAGCATAAATGCAAGGAGATTTGGCTTCTGTCAGAAGCATTTCTCAAATACTATTCAGTATAACTCTCTAAAATGGGTTGAGAAAAAAAAACTGTTGCAAATTTTGTGGGTTCTGATTCATAATGACTAAAATTAGATAGACTATAGGGTTGAAAGCACTGATTATGCGGCGGCCACCCGGTCCGACACAAAATAAATGTAACGCATCTCATGATACATCTGCCTCGCAGACTTTAATATTATCGGCTAAGAAGACCAGTGAAATTCTGGAACAATGTGTTTTGGGTAACATGCAAAGAGACTATGAAATGTTTGTTGATGTTGCTTTTCTTATTAGGATTGAAAATTTCATACACCGAGTTAGGAAGCATCAAACTTTGAAGTACACATTGTCTCTACTCACATTGAACGTTTCAATGTCATAAGTGTGGCTGTAAATGTTATTCAAGTAAAGTGGGAAATACTTTTGCTGGTTGGAAGTTGAACAGTAAAATTTGAATTATGAAGACATCAAGAAAAAATTAAAATTCTAGTGAGGCATCAGAGGTGGTTACAATTTTTCTATCTTACTACGGAAAAAAACATAGATTCGCTTACCGACTTCCCTTATACAGATCTGTTTCACTTGTGTAAGGAAAAAATTCTATGGGCTAGAATTCTATATCCCCTACCAAAATGAGAAAGATTCGTTCATGTGCAACTCCTTGTTGGATCATTTCCCATAACAGAATCTCGTGTATTTTCTGGGATTATAAAAAATGAATATTTGTTGATGTTATACTACCTGTGACGATTTTTGAAACACTAAAATATCATTCTATTTCATTAAATAGGAAGATGTACTTGCATATTCGCGATAAATTTGAAAGGTAAAATCAGACAAAAATAACTTGAAAATTATATAATCAATTTTCTTAACAAACATTTTCTAACATGGTACTAGGAAATACTGTAGATATTTAATCATTTATTTGAATTGTGAAACTAAAGATACAGAGAGACACTAAAGCAATGGCACCTAAATCCACCCTCTTTACTATTGACATCATTGGTTTTCTGAGTTATTCTAGGAATGTTATAATCGGCCAGGGTTCACGTTTTTTTTTACCGCACGTAGATATGGCTATCCCCAAGAACGACGCTTAAGGTGGTACCTGAACGCTTTAATAAGCTCAGATTTTTAATCTAAATGGCCTTGACCCACACTATGTCCGTGACTTAGTCTAGTTGAAACGTATACTTGATGTTCTCCCTGAATAGTACTCTTTTCATGTTTCCATATGCGCCAATGCGTACACACACACACACACACACACACACACACACACACACACACACACACATATATATATATATATATATATATATATATATATATATATATATATATATATATATATATATATATATATATATATATATGTATGTATGTATGTATGTATATATATATATATATATATATATATATATATATATATATATATATATATATGTGTGTGTGTGTGTGTGTGTGTGTGTGCGTCTGTGCATATATATATATATATATATATATATATATATATATATATATATATATATATATATATATATATATATATACAGTATATGTATGTGTGTATGTATGCGTATGAAGCTCGTATAATCCTGTATGTATTTATATTGCAACTTGTCTCAACTTAGAAATGTACTAGTTTTCATTTCAAAGCAAGCAAGACCCATTTAGGTTTTTCCATACCCCTTGTTACTTTGTTAATCTACGCAGTGAGTTGGATATTTAATTTAATCAGAGTAATGTGCTACAACAACTGATGGAAAGGTCATTGGGTTAGCAGTCTTATTCCAAAAACCTTCCTGAGAACTTTAAGGCCATTCACTTCTGCAGCCACCTATTCTAAGAGGAAAAAAGGTGCTTTTGAAGAATAGCGGTCCCACTTAGCACTTTGGAATGATAGGGGCCCCAGTTTGAATCTTTCAAAGAATAGGGAGCCCAGTTTAGGCCTTTTGAATATTAAAGGTCCAAGGTGGGACCCGGTGAATATAACTAGTAAAATTAAACAACTATTAATGAAAGAATACTATATTTTGTAAGTAAAAAGATACAAAAACATAGAATATATATCAAATTAAAAAGTATGGAGAATTAAAAGTAACAATTTATTGTATACAAAATTAAATCAGTTGAAATTAATTACACATATATTGTTTTGAAATTTCCAAAAAAAAAAAGTATCAAATAAAGTTTCTTTAAACTGTTCACGAAACATAAATTCCTGTAAATAGGAGTGTAAGGATTCCCTTTTGCATCCATTCATCTTTTTCATTTTACCTTTCTGCTTGTTCCAAAAGGATTCTACGTGCTGACTATGAACACCTACCTTTTTATCAACAAAATTTAAGGAAAGGTTCACAGTTTAATGTTGGTATCCTATATTGCTGATTTTCTGATATCGTATGCTTTCCATTCGTCTGAGTGAACAGCCGATCCTTGCCTAACTACTTTTTTTTCCATTATTGGCAAAATAGTACCAGCATCACGTTGCTCAACTATTTCCATATACCCTTTGGCTGGTGTTGTTGATGTGTCTACAATTCCAAAAACCCAAATTTGGGAATGGGGAGTTCTTCCTCTGCTATGTTTGGGTTTATATGAGAAGCAAGGCTCGTCCACTTGCACCTTAATTACAGGCCCACCTAGTTGAACTGGGTTAGTTTCAAAATGCTTAGTGCATACTTCGCAAAAGAAACTATATAAATCAACCATAGTTTTCAGTGAGACATTTGATAACTGAGATACACTTGTTTCTCCAATTTCATCTCACCAATAAAAGATCGCTTCAACCCATTTTTGATATATCAATTTTGAATTAAAAAAAGAATGATTTTTTTTCTGATTGTTGTCTCATGTTTGTATTTTGCACAGTCCTTATTTTGGCACTTCCAAATGTGTTTATCAAGATTTGAAGCATATTTCGTCCAGTTCATTACAAAGTTGCAGCAGCCGCATCTCATTTCATGAGAAATAAGTTCTTTATACTTCATCCATGTAATCACAGGAACTGGATCTGCGATTACTAATGATTTAATTTGACGTTAAAAAATGCTGTGATCCATGTTTCCTTAGGAGTTGCTTTATTCTGAAACACTTGATAATAAAGTGTGAAGTAAATAAAAAAAATACACATTTTTAAAGCATCTTTAGTACTGACAATCAAACAAGCAGTTGTTTGCTTAGCTTTAGGGTTATTCACCACTGACAACCAATCATGTTGTTGCTTGTTTTCCCCGGTGGTTGTTCTTCCCTAAAACCCTTTTTAACAATGCGGGCCTCAGTTTTATCCTTCTGAAGAATAAAGGTCCCAGGTTCGTAAGGGACCGCTATTCTTTAAAAGATCCGAAAAAGGTCTATATATTAATTGTCTTTATAGTCATGACTTAATCTATTGTATACTATGAACATTGGTGTACAGTAGATAGTTTTTATGGAATAAATACATCAGTTTGTTCTTCAGACATGTGCATGTTTATCATGTCTTTCTTTACAAATCTGTATGTATGTTTATTAGAGTAACAACCAGACGCCATCATCAATAGAACCTCCAACTGTCTTTCCATTAGTTAATGTTGAATTTATAAGGTGGTAATCGAAGTCACAGACTCCCTTTCCATTCATTTCCGGTGGGATGTTGACTAAGCTGGCTGGACACCCAAATTCCCAATAGGAAAGACTTGTTTGTTGATCCACTGTAGAGCGTGAGGCACACGTGCACATTAGCTGTGTGCCCTCACTACCATCCGCTGGTCTCCCGGTTGGTAGTTTGTTTATTTGAAACAAGGCCTATGGGAATAGCCAAGGCCAATACAAAAGTATTGGCCTTGGGATTAGCTAACTAATTACCGGGCCTAATAGTGGAGCGTGAAGCTTCAAAATAATTGGGATAAAGTGGAAATGAGAATATAAGCATGAAATTTGACACAACGATTCTTCATGGCCTGTCTCATCATCAATCATTTTCCAAGATGGGCGGCAGGTTTTTAAAATGACTTCTTTTGGATATCTGACTATTGACTTGTAATTCGTTAACAACGTTCGAACTCCTCAGTTATTTTTAGTTCATGTTAAAATATTAAAAGCAACCCTTTCCATAATTAGATATAAAATTTTCTGTTACTATATAAAGAAAAAAATGTCTACCAAAAAGTCGAAATTGGTACTTGAGTTAACTCGAGGTAAAAAGACAGGGAATACGTGGATTCGGGGCGAATCCACGTATTCAGCTGGATCAGTTTTTTTCTTTTCTTTTCTTTTTTTTTTTTTGGTCAGAAATCAATTAAGCACTACTTGATTCTTTTTCATCCTCATTTCAAAAGATGGATACTTATCTCAATGTAACAGTGTGATAGTGTAGTGTCAGTGCAGTACCAGGTCATCGAGTTGAAACTACAGGTATAAGGCTCAGCATGGGATTCAATGCTAGGTAATGGTAGACATTTGTCATTATTAGTTTCCCAAATGCTGTTTAGCTACAACAGTTGAATGTTAAATAGTTGCACCTGAAGTGACACAATGTTCCAATGATGATACGGCTATGGTCTAGAATGTGTACAGATCACATGAGAGTTAATACCATTGGATGAATGATTGGGTTAGGGGTACGATTATGACATATGGGCTTAGTTGTATCCCATATCTAAAAGTGCATATATGCTGTATAAGTGGTAAAAGGATAAACCCTCGGCCAAAAAAGAAAAATCAATTGCAACACATTCTTGGCAGTCGGTGTCTTTCCTGAAGGGAGATATGACTAATTCGAAGTGTTGTTAAAAGACTAGTGAATACATCTGATGCTGAATATTTTACCTTCGCTACAAACATCACTAGATTTTATAAGTTAAATGCAATCTATACCATTTCATCCTAAAAGGCTTATTAAAGGTAATGGGATTCTGCAGACTTTTAAAAGTAATAAAGCTACATATCGTGAATCCTGTATGCTGAATTTCAAAACCACAAAACTAGAAAGTAAAAGAAGGTCAGTGTATAAGACAAAAGAAGTTGAGGCCGCTTGAGCAAAAATTACAGGAAGTAGCCAAAAGGCAAATGAAGATGTAAAATTATCTAAGACTGAAACAGAAGAAATCTCCTTTATTTGTGACAAACCACCACCAATCAAAGATTTACGATTGGCCATGACATTACCTTTACATGAAAAGCTGCAATGATGTGCCATCAACCTACAAGATGAGAAACTTCTAGTTAAGCTTAGTGTTGGAGATATTGTTTTGCAGGAGCATACATAACAGCCATCATGGCTGATAAGTGTATACAACAGGAGAAGAGCCTGCCTAAATTCACAAGGAATTGAAGATGATTATTATCAGTACAGACAAGAAGCATGCGCTCATGCTTGTGCTGAGCTTGTCATGCACATGGAAGACAAAGAGTTGATTGCAGATGAATGCTGCTATTCATAATGGTAAAAAAAAAAAAAAAAAAAAAAAAAAAAAAAAAAAAAAAAAAAAAAAAAAAATACTTTCCCGTATCTTAGAACTGGTGGCCTTTAAACACGAAGAGGGATTTGACTTGCTTACTAGGGGAAAGTGGAAAAGTACTAGCCGTGGCATGTGATTACAATGATTGTGGCCAAAGCAGCGAAGATACTGAGGAAGCAGATGAAGGTGGGCTGATAAGGTAAAGACAACTTCTTTCTATTAAAAAGAGCTGCCACAACAGAAACAAAGTGAATGAGTTTGGTTTTGATCAAGTGCCGTGATATTTTGTCTTAGAGCTTTATTGCTAGGCTTTTCACAATTTATTTTCGCGTCATAAATGTCCCGTTCCGTTTCGCCCCCGCTTAGGTGGGAAGTACCTGTGACGTGACAGAGACTTCAGCGAGAAGCGGATGTAAACAATCTAGGTTTACCGTAATAGAAGATTTTGCTTGTTAGAAAATTTATTTTGTATCGACTGTTTGACATCTTATGCATTATAATGACTCGCATGGTTGTTGAAGCAGGGTGTTCGATTACAGGAGGTGAAAATATCTCACTGTATTCCTTCCCAAAGGATTATTCATTAAGAGAACTGTGGGTTACTCAAGTGCAACGCGCAGGGTCCGAACAGACGCCCAGCCAAACCTCATGGCTTTAGAATCTTCATACTTTATTACTTAAAAACAAATGGTCTCCTTTGGCCCCACTAAGTTAACAAGAACCACTAAATAATAATAATAATAATAATAATAATAATAATAATAATAATAATAATAATAATCATCATCGTCATCATCATCATCATCATCATCGTTTTATCTATAATATCGATTACAAAAATTAGTGCAAATGCACCCATGTACATAATATTTCTAACGGTAGGTTACGAAATTCATCAATCAATCAAATATCTGCTACTTATTGGAACCTTTTTGAATCAATTTTGCGATGGTGAAATGAGATATTTTCTCAATTTTCATGCTCTCTCTCTCTCTCTCTCTCTCTCTCTCTCTCTCTCTCTCTCTCTCTCTCTCTCTCTCTCTCTCTCTCTCACTCTGACCTTATAGTGATATTAAAGACTATGAAACCTATCATCTTATTTCATTGACCTACACAAAAATCATTAACGATGACATCATATTAAAATCTAGATCTGACATTGAAGTCCCTGTCTGTAATAGCACGAAGAACTTGAGATTTACCATCAACATTCTCATTTCTATTTAGCCCCTTCATCTTTGCACAAACATGATTTGCGAATCTAAGCTTGGAATAAGCATTCCCATCCACATTCTCAGAATATGTATTCCTAGTTCTTTAGCCTTTCGTACCCATATCTAAATCCGTCAGAATAAATGATCCATGATGTTCCATGAACCAGTCATAAAGTACTTTGAAGTTGATGCTCAAGATGCATAGGGACTTTGATACTGGTGTTCTGAAAATAGACAAATATATTTTCCCCAAAATAGGTTTAAAAAGTTTATTAGGTATCTTTATACGTGATTTACTAAATAAGATGTGATTTTTTATGCTTACCATAATTTACAGAGGCATGAGGTTCGTGCGAATGACGAAGTGCTTACCATCCAAGAAGTGGTGAAAGTAACGGACAGTCAAGTGCACCGCCAGCAATTCTCGGCTGAAGGTAGAGTAGCCAGATTCCGCCTTGGACAGTTTTCTACTAAAGGCCAGTGGGAGGGGCGAGCCGTTAACCCCCTACTCGAGGACTGCCTCAATAGCGACGTTGCTGGCCTCGGTAAAGAGAAGGAGAGGTGCATGTAACACAGAAAAAGTTAAAGCAGCATTCGTTGCGTTGCAGAAGGCTGCATCTTGCTGACCGGAAATGGTGATAATAGTTGATCATGCCCAAGAATTCTTGCAGAGCTTTGACGATCGAGGGCGGGAGGAAGTTCTGAATAGCTGCTACTTTCTCAAGGAGGGGGTGGACTCCTTCAGGAGTGATGTGGTGCCTCAAGAAAGATACCTCATTGGTGCCAAAGGTACACTTGATATACCGGACTACAAGGCTGTTCTGTTGTGGGCAGCCGAGCATGATGTGTAGAAGGTGGAGGTGTTCCTCTTTGGAGGAAGAGAACACAAGTATGTCGTCCACATAACTTACACAAAACGGGAGGTCCCCTAAAATGCATCCATAAGACGTTGAAAAGTGGCCCCAGCATTACGAAGGCCAACACTGGAGTAATTGAAGGTGTATGCAACGAAAGGGTTCTTGGGGATATCTTCTGGGTTCGGGCCACCTGCTAATGCCCCTTCAGGAGGTCAAGCGTTGAGAAAATATTCGCTTTGTGCAAGTAAGGGGTCAAGTCGCTGATGTTTGGGAAGGGGTAGGGATCCTGTTCTATCTGAATGTTCAGGCAACTGTAATTCCACACGGACGCAGGGAGCCAACTTTCTTCAGGACGATGTGTAATGGTGACGAACATGGACTTGAGGCCTTTTGGCAAAGGCCCATATCTTCCATTTCCGCGAACGTTTATTAAACTGGTAAACTCTTGGGGATCCGTCGTCTCTATACGATGGTAAATGCAGGGTTTCACAAGAACGTGGCTGTTTGACGAAGGTCTGGATGGAAAGCTTCTCTATATGATGTGAGGAGGTGGACTTAGGCATACGTAGGTATACTGATGTGAAGAGCAAGGTCGGAGGTGGCGGGTTGCAGAAGCATTGAGGAGTACAAATCTACGTTGACTAACTCTCGGTGAGCTACATCGACCAAGAGGTAGAAGTGTGAGAGGAAATCCACACCGAGGATTGGTAATGTGATGTCAGCAACAAGAAACTTCCAAATATATTTGGCTCTTCTAAACGATAATGTGAGGGTTTCATAACCATAGGTGGGTATCACAGATCCATTGGCAGACTTAGACAGACTACATCGTATCCTGGAGAATGGCCTTTGCAGAAGAGAACAGCAAACATCCGTGTCTACCAAAAATTGCATGCCCATACCTGCGTCATGTAAAGAGAAAAGATTAGTGACAGGGGAGGCCATCGCATTTTTGGCCCCTGACAACCACTTGCACATTTCTTTGCAGCAGCCCTAAATTTGGATTGGTAATAGTATAATTGTGGCCAAAGGGTGTCAGTAAGTGGCTGGAGAGGTAGTTGGTTTTAGCATAAGCAAAGGATGGTATATGCCAGTGTTGAGCGTTTTTGTCGCCGTTTCGGGACATCACTGGCTCGATGTCAGTGTCCTACTGCATTCACGTCAGCTTTGGTCGATGTTGAATAGTTGTCCCCATCGTCAGGAGTGGAGGCCTTGTTGGACGTCTGGAAGGTGGTGAAGTGATTGTCCATAAGGGTGTCGACTTTGGTCATCAGGTCCTTCATGAGCAAAATATTGACATTGGGGATAGCATCACATACAGGTTCAGGTAGGTACTGTACGCAAAGGGCACGAAGTAGATTCCTTTCATGAGGAGACATGACTGTGGTAGGATGCAGACAAGCGATACCGGTCATTTCTGTAAGGGTGAGCGAAGCCTTTTGGTTCCCCAATGGTTGTTGAAAGAGCTGAAAAAGTTTTGCTATGCAGGCAGCCGATGATGGCAATCACTGCTCCAGGAGGTATGATTTGAGGGCGTCATACGTTACTGGCGTGTCTCCTTGCTCGCTCAGCCAATTGGGTATTTCTAGGAAAGTATCCTCGGGGAAGGCCGCGAGAAAGTAGTCTGCTTTGGTACTTGACTAAATCACGCCCTTGATGCAAAACTGGACTTCAGCACGCTGGAACCTGGCAAACGCTTCTCTGCTGGCGAAGGACGATAGTTTAAGGGATGTGGCATTGATAGTAGAGTCAGTGTCGGAAGGCAGCATAATCAAACATTAAGGTACAGCAGTGAAAGGGAAACCGGGAGGGAGCTGGTCACTTGGCTGGTCACTAATGTACAAGCGTGTTATTAGAAGGTGACTGTTAGATTTGTTGAATACAACTAACTATATTTGAACGGAGCATGCATATATATACAAAAATTCAATAACAATGATGCAGGAAAATACAGGCAAGAACAGGTTATCAGTACGAGGGGAGAGAGATAACGACAATATACACAAAACAGAAATACCATTATAGTAGACGAGCGTATGTAATAAACTTGCGGTACAGAGTGTACTAACCATGCTATATATAGCACCAGATCACTGAGGTGGGATTGGTACTGATAGATCCAATATAAAACATTCCCCATAATGTGTGACAGATTACTAACCACATCACTGCAGTTTTCTGATTTGCTGAAATGTGGGTATTGGCTCTCCAATCTCCCAGGTATGGATCTGGATATCTCTTAAGGGGAGGTCTTCTCAAAATTATTTCCCATACTTAAATATTTCCCACTGTTATCATAACATCAGATACAACTGTTTGCTTAAAGGTGTATTCAAGCTGCATTCTAAGTATTATACATGGTACTCTCTACTTAGTTAGTTCTAAATTCTGTTACGTGGTGTAATTGTGATACACGATTTTGAAACCGTATTACATGCAAAACAGAATTCTTTGAAAATCTTCAGGTTTTTTAATATTGTCTGGGCAATTATTATTGTCTTCAGATAAAAGTACACTTTTATTTATCTACTGTTGGAAGGAATGTAGAAATTTTATTGTTTTGATGGGAAACATCAATATTTTGTTGAGCCTTTGATATGGATCTTCACGGTAAGACATGTTGATTACAAGGAATGGAAATAAAAATCTAACACGTTCCAGATGTCTCGCTGTTTTCTGCCTGAAACATCATACCAGTAGTAATATCATATGGATTGTGGACCTTACCACTAGAACGTTTATGTTTAAGTGCACGATTTTAGGCCTCAGTGATATTGGCATCCTCTTTAGAATTGCCGGCTATCAAATTAGTTACTCTAGTATCATTTAACTGTATCCTATCCACCCGGACTAACTTTGGCAATGCAAATAAGCTTGTTGCATTTTCTCAGCTTTTCTAATAAATCAGATAAGACTCCTTTAGAATAGTCAATTTTGGAATTTTATACAAAACATGAAATTTACTAGGCAATATGTTCCATCTCTACATTAGATTGAAAGTGAATTACATCACCTTGAAATTTCCATTCAAGATTTTTTCAGACGTTTGCTTTTTAAGTTTTGAATCAGCAATGAACAAGTTTCAACAATTTGACTTCTTGCTGGGAATGTAATTCATTTAAATTCCTAAAACAAACAGTGGATGCTTTCCGATGGCGACGGTTAGATACTTGAATGGTCAGTGCTGTCGTTTGCCATGTTATTCTTTTCCATTTTACAGATATTTAACGAGTAGACTGGTCAGTGCCTAAAGCTTAACCGAAGCGTCTTCAAGAGGTTTCTTTCACGCTATACATTTTTTTCGGCACACGAGGCGGTGTCCTCACCGCAGGTATAGCAAACGAAAACCGCCGATATTGCGGTCGTGCTCGCAAATGATATCAGAAACACATTTGCTGACTTTTTGTGAGGGAGGAGGGATCTTTGAGTTGGCAATATTCTATATTATGAACAATGGTTTTTTTAATTTTAGTAATGAATATCTTTATTATTATACAATTTCGTAAATATCTTTGCAAAAACTAGTTTGTCACAATTGGTAAACTAAAAATTTTTAAGAATGGAAAAGTAAATGCTGTATATTCAGGAAATTCATTCTTTTCTTTATCATGCACTCTCAAAATCCTCCCTTAATCCAGAACAAACTTCTTTCAAAGCCGATGTTACAGAAATAAGACATTTCTATTCTTTTAGACTTTTGTCCAATAATACAGGTTTAATTTCTACTAAAGGAATATCAATATTTTGTTCCATGTCTGTGTTTATTATTCATTTTCATGAGAAGCACTACGTGGCCTACTACTGCCCGCCGAACAAGAGGTGGAAAAATCGCATGGTGCGAAGACTCGTATTGAACATAATAGCCAACTGCCACCGTCAGCGGAGTGGATCCACGCAAAGCCAGTGGGCCACCGCTCATGCAAGGCGGTGCCGCTGCGGCGAAAAATCTGTTCCACTGGTATGAAAAAAATCATATTATCCATCAGTCAACCGACAAAGGTGGGTCGGCACCGCTTGCAGTAGCGTATTAGAAACACGTAGTGTCAAAGAGGCCTTTTGCGCACGAACATTTCGTGATATCCAGCGCCCCATGGTGGATACTCAACTACGAAGGAAATGTCGAGAACACAACAAGATAGGGTTTTGAATTTAAAAGAAAAAAAAAAAAAACATTACAGAAATGATAATGAAAATCCAGTCGCAGCCTGTACAACGGGTTGTTATAAACTGTTACGGAAACCTGAACTGAAAAATGAATTGGATATATGTTCATTTGCTATTTGTGTAGAATCAGTCAGTCAATGAATTTAGTTTCTAGTTTCTAACATTAAATGAATCTGCATATGCATGTGTTTATCAAACATATCTAAACATTCACCTAAAATTTTTAT
>NC_090757.1:83504670-83517170 GCF_036898095.1 Palaemon carinicauda
TATTGGTCTAGACCTGTTACAGTAGGATGACATGTATTGGTCTACACTTTGGAAAGAAGATTCCCTCTTGCCAACAAGTTCCCAGAACCATTCCGCATTTTGAAGGAGAGCAGTGACCAGACCTGTGTTATCTAGATATCAGGAAAAAGGAAAAATCTGAGGAAGGTCGTATCAACTTCGAAACCGATACTTCAAGCGCCGGATTTCACCAAGAAATTCCTTATCAAAATAGATGCATTGGATAATGGGACTAGAACTGTCTTATTGCAATAAGATAAGGAAGGAATTCTTCATCCTGTGTATAGTATGTCATCAAAGCTGAAGAAGAAGCAATGAGTAGACTTGACAGTTGAAACAGAACTGCTGGCGCTGATTGCAGCAATGAACAGGTTTTTAATTTACGTAAGCCGACCACAAAATGAAGAAATTACATTATAGTCAGATCATAATCCTTTAACTTTTGTGAATAAGATGAAAAATAATGGTTAACTAGGTGGTCATTTTATTTGCAACCGTGTTGTAGTTATGTAAAGAATATAAGAGGTAAAGATAATGAACGTGTAAAGGTAACGTGGTAGTAGATTATTTATCTCGGGATGAATCAATGGATTCAAACTCGATATAAACAATCTTTTTTTGGGGGAGCTATCTTTCGAAGCTGGTCTAGTGTAGAGTAAATATTGTAGTTTCTTAATCATTTTATTTATATTTCATATATTGTTTTCATTTGTGCATTGAAGAGATGATACCCATCCCGTAAAATGAGCCCCTCTCATGCAGATATAAGTATTTTATGTAAATTACGTAAGACTTTCGTTGTTGATTTCATTGTACCTTTTTATTCTAGTCAACATACGTAATTTTAAGTTATTTTTTTAAGATTTAACTTTTTATTTCATGTACTATATGTTTGCTACAAAGTCTTACGTTGTCTATTTGAAAGTGTTGTAGGATTCATGCGAGATAGGAACAAGGGGTTAGGTAATGTTCTTTTATATTTTATGAAGTATTGCGTCATGTTTGAGAGAGAGAATGTTCAGTGACATGTGTTTTGAAAGATTCCTTACCACGTGTTTTCGAAGCTTCGAGAATACCCAGTGAGAGGAGGTTATCTTTTTTTTATTTCGGGGAACAATAGGTAAGCAGAGCTACCTGGGGAGTCATCTCGCGGGTGCGTTGATGTGTATCTGTGAGTTGCCTGAAACCCCTTAATTTGCCTCTTGGCATTTTTATCTAGTTGGAAATTTTGACGCTTGGGCACCACCAACGCTACCAGACCTTGACCCAGGAAGGTTCTGGAAGCATTCAGGTTTGATATATATGGTGACCAAAGGTTGGGTTAGAGTCAGAGACAGGCATAGAGATCTAATTAGAACAGTAGCCTTCCCCTCTCCCTCTCTCTCCCACAAGTAATCCAGTGTTATTTGGTCGAAAGTGTTCAGTACATTAGTGTGTCCTCTCCTAAGTGACTCTGTGTCCCAAAGCAATTCGTGTGTCACGCAAGACTAAAAGGTGATTTTTTAATTCATTGTAATAAGGTGAGTGTTGGCATTGTATAACGTTTTTGTAAACGGCCCTGTAAGGAAGATAGTTTTGTTACGTGATTAGGTTATATATTATTCATTAAGTGTCAAACTTGAACATTGTTTTATCAGATTTATTTCGATTTTTTGTATAATTTTCATTGCATTATTTTAATTCTTAGACTAAGGTTTATACAGATATAATAGTTCAAGTCAAGTTCTTATATAATTTCAGGTCGTAACCTTTTTGTGTTATTCTAAGTAATTTTCAGACTTAATATTTTCCTGTGACTTAAATTTAGGTAAATTCTTTTCAAAGTGTTTTAATCTATATAGAATATATTCATTTTTGTAAAGAGTGTATTATTCCAATCATCATTATTTGGAACCAGATTCAGCTCAATTCATGTTAAGAACCACAGAGAGAGTTAAATACAGTTTAATGATACTAAAGAGTAATTACCCAGTTTAGTTTTGGGTGCGCTTAAGAGACCTTTGAATATTCAGTGTTTTGTATATTGCTGCTGGTAGTTATTTAACGGTCTCATAACTAGGGTATTATTATTTCAAAGTGCAACAGTGTCAACGTAAAAGCAAACAAGGGATTTTGGAATTTGAGAGGTTGATCGACTTGCCAGTCATAGTATATATAATCTTATGTTTGGTTCCCAGTCACGAGTCATAGTATAATATATTTTTCTTGGTGCCTAGACCAAAGAGCCATATCATAATCATATAATATATTTTGGGTACCCAGAGAACAGGAGCCATATCATATATATATATATATATATATATATATATATATATATATATATATATATATATATGTGTGTGTGTGTGTGTGTGTGTGTGTGTGTATATATAAATGTACATATATATGTGTGTACGTGTGCTCGTGTGTGTGGAATGCTAGCTGCTATGTACCGTCGGCTGCTATGTACCGGCTCCTACGTACCACTTGTTTTGCTTATATGTACCATTTTTGGGCTGCTATGTACTGGCTCTTAAGTACCACTACTTTGGCTTGTATGCACCAAACAAGGCTGCTATGTACCATATACCAAGTAAGGAAATAAGAACACATAAGGATATAAAACACAAAACCATAAACATATTGAAATTACACATTGTTAATACAATGTTTGTTGTCATATTTTATCCAAACAACACAACCATAAACACAAAACCATACAATAATAATAAACATATTAAAATTGCATACAATAATCAAAAGTTGTCAAGCAATAGAATTCAGCATGCTACATTGTTGATACATTCTTATTCATCTACATGATCCATCAGTTCGGCACAGTGGTTTAGAAAGTCTGATGTTGATATGAATTTCTCATATTTCATCCAGAGATCTTAAAGGGCAATTTGCTTTTTGACCATGCTTCCTTTGGTATCTGTGCATTTTCTTTTGTTTAACTAGTTTTAAAATGATGGGAATTCTACTGGCTTCATCATAGAGAATACTAACTAAGAAGTACATGTTAATTGAATTGGTTTTTGCTACTCTGTTAATCGCATGGTGCCACCCTTTTACATCGTTGTTAGTCCGAACAGGGCTTTTGTAACAGCTCCAAGAATGTGGAGGATGCATCTCATTCCTGATCCATATTTTATTATAGTAAGTAATGAGATCTTTTAATCGTTGACCAGGAAGTGGCTGGCTAGTGATATGGCGAAAATCTGGCTCTATATGTGATGGAGGTAAGTTTGGCAGCGCCATTAACTGCTCAATAAATTTTCTTACAGCGAGATGATTAATATGGGCATTTTGTAGACCTAGTGTTTTTACTCTTCGGTACACTGCTTGAGCCCAGTGAAACCAGCAGCCATGAATGGAAGCCTCGGGAAGGCACACTCGCACTGCCAACCATAGTGCTTTCTCAAAATCTACAACCTTACAAACTGATGTTGGTGTTCACTCAGTGATTTTTTTTAGGACAGCTACGTAGTCCTTTTTCTTTCTTTTTGACATTAGGACAAAGCACAATAGAACCTGTTTCAAAATTTCATCCTTCTTTATAAAACTGTGGACATTTAAAAGTTGAACAACAAACAAGTTTAAAAGTGCAGTCCACGTACCAAGTTTTAGACTTGGACATGTGTTGCAACTGAATAGGCATTGCAAATATGAGATGCCGTTGCTCATTTTCAAATAGATCAGCTTGAAGAAAGTCCTGGGGAACATGATCTCTGTTTAATTCAAAACTGGTATCTTCATCGTGTTTTGGACGTTGTCCTTCTCTGGCGCGATTGGTGCTTCCAACTGGAGTGTTTATATTTGGTAAGGGAACATCTGAATTTTCACAGCTTGAGAGTGCTTTCTTTACTATTTCCCCAGATGATGCAAATGGGCATTCCAAAGCTGACTTTTTAACAAAAGCTCGTGTTGATGCTTTGAGTTCAGCACCAGGATCCCCAGGATGTGTTGGTGGTGTCCACTTTTAAAGTTCATTGTTCCACTGGAAACAATTTTGTAGGTCACAGGAGTGTCTGCAAGGATAGTTGTTGCAGGCTGCTGTTCAACTGGGAAGGCGTCAGAAGGATCATCAGCATCGGCACCTGAAACCACGTGAATGTAAAATGGTGTAGGCGGGTCATCTGGCAGGAGATAAGCAGGTTTTAGACGATCAATGGAGGCCCAGTCTTCTTTGCCACGAATGTTTAGTAGGAATGCTTTCGGACTGCGTCGGATTACAAACTATGGGCCCGTGTAAGGGGTCATTAGCGGTGGCTTGCTAGTGTCGTTGCGCAGGAAGACGTGCGTTGCAGAGTGCAAGTCTATCGGTATGTGACGCTTCGCTGGGGGCTTGTAAGTCTGGCAGCATGGAGTAAATTTTCCCACGACGTGACGGATGCGCTGGAGATCGTCCGAGGAGGATGCAGAAGGAAAAATTCTAGCAGGGATGACTAACGGGTCGCCATACGCTATTTCAACTGCCGAGACGTCGATGGCGTCTTTAGGAGCGGTCCTTAGTCCCAGGAGGGCCCAGGGAAGCTGAGTAAACCAGTTGTAATCCTTGCAGTGGGACATCAACGCTGCTTTGAGGGTGCGATGAAAACGTTCAACAATTCCATTGGCAGCGGGGTTGTAGGCAGTTGTCCGATGTAGAGTGATGCCCAGGAGATTTGCTGATGATGTCTACAATTGAGAGGTGAAAGTGGTACCCCTATCAGAAGTAATATGCTCAAGGATACCAAATCTTGCAATCCATCCTGAGAGTAAGGCAGATGTATATGAGGCGGACATTGCAGTTTCCATGGGAATGGCATCAGGTCAACGAGTGGAGCGGTCGATAATGGTAAACAGGTAACGATGTCCTTGTGATGTGGGTAGGGGGCCTACAACGTTGACGTGAATGTGTGCGAAAGGACGCTGAGGTTGAGGAAAGGTGCCTACTCCTGAATCCGTGTGTCAATGTACTTTGGGAGTTTAGCAAGAAGTACAGGCACGGACCCAATCCTTAGCATTCTTAGAAATGCCGTACCAAATGAACTTTGTCTTCAGCAGCTGTGCAGTAGAACAGCACGAGGGATGTGAAAGACTGTGAATGAAATCAAACACCTGCCGGTGCATGGGAGCAGGAATCCAAGGTCGCGGTCTATCAGTACTGATGTCACAGAGGAGGGTGGTGTTGGAGTCTTAGAGGGGGAAGTCTTTCCAACGGACAGACGTGCAGGATGTCCTATATGCTTGATACTCTGGATCCTGTTGTTGGGCTTCAGCCAGGGTGTTGTAATCCAATCCCAGTTGAACGGCAGCCAACGTGTTTCTTGACAGGGCATCGGCAGCGGGATTCATTTTCCCAGGGACGTATTGAAGGGTGCAATTGTATTCAGCCACGGCGGAGAGATTTCGGCGTTGACAGGCGGACCAGGCGCCAGGCTGTTGAGTGAAGGCGTGCACCAGAGGCATATGGTTTGTGCAAATGACAAAGGGCGTACCTTCTAAGAAATGGCGAAAGTGACGGACAGCTAAGTGCACCGCCAGCAATTCGCGATCGAAGGTAGAATAACCAGATTTTGCCTTGGACAGTTTTCTGCTGAAGAAGGCCAATGGGCGGGGCGAGCCATTGACCACCTGCTCAAGTACTGTACCAATAGCGACATCGCTGGCCTCGGTGGAGAGAAGGAGAGGGGCATGTGGGATAGGAAGAGTAAGAGCCGCAGCGGTTGATAGAGCCTTCTTTGCATTGCAGAAGGCCGCTTCTTGAAGGGGACCCCACTTCAGGTCCTTTGTCTTGCCCTTGAGGGAGGCGTAGAGGGGAGCAGGAGTGGCGGCAAAGGCTGGCAGAAAACAGTGATAACAGTTGATCATGCCCAAGAATTCCTGCAGAGCTTTGACGGTCGAGGGCGCAGGGAAATTCTGAACGGCTGCTACCTTCTCAGGGAGGGGATGCACTCCTTCAGGAGTGATGCGGTGCCCTAAGAACGACACTTTGTTGGCGCCAAAGGTACACTTGTCGTACCGGACTACAAGGACGTTTTATTGCAGGCGGTCGAGCCCGATGCGCAGGTGACTCGGGTATTCCTCTTTTGAGGAGGAGAACACAAGTATATCATCCACATATCATACTCAGAAGGGGAGGTCCCCTAAGATGAACTCCATGAGACGTTGAAACGTGGTCCCAGCATTACGAAGGCCAAAACAGGAGTAAATGAAGGTATATGTACCAAACGGAGTGGTGATGGCGGTCTTGGGGATGTCTTCAGGGTTCAGAGGCACCTGATAATACCCCTTCAGGAGGTCGAGCGTAGAGTAAACCTTCGCTTTGTACAGGTAGGAGGTCACATTGGCAATGTTTGGGTGTGGGTAGTGATCCGGTTCTGTTTGCATGTTCAGGCGCCTGCAATCCCCACACGGACGCAGGGAGCCGTCTTTCTTCAGAACAATGTGTAAGGGTGATGGCCATAGGCTGGAGGCCTTTTGGCAAAGGCCCATTTCCTCCATTTCGGCGAACGTCTGTTTGGCGAGTGCCAATCGTTTCGGTGCCAGATATCTGAATTTTGCGAAGACTGGGGGTCCTGTCGTCTTAATAGGGTGATAAATACCATGCTTGGTAGGAGCCATGGGCGTTTGGCGAGGTTCTGGACGGAAAACTTCCGGGTACGATGTGAGGAAGTGGGCGTAGGCATCCGTGGGTGCGCTGATGTGGAGAACGAGGTTGGAAGGGGCAGGTTGAAGAGGTGTCGTCAAGTACGAGTTTGCGTTGACCAATCGTTGGTCGGCAACATCGACCAGAAGGTGGAAATGAGAGAGGAAATCTGCACCGAGGATTGGCAGCGTGACGTCAGCAACGACAAACTTCCAATTAAATTTACCGTTTCCAAACGATAATGTGAGGTTCTCGTAACTGTAGGTGGGTATCGCAGATCCGTTGGCAGCTACCAAGCGGACGTCGGCAGATGTAGACAGACTACGTCGTGTCATGAAGAGTTCCCTTGGCAAAAGAGAACGACAAGCACCCGTGTCTACCAAAAATCGCACGCCCATTCCTGCATCATGTAAAAAGAAAAGATTAGAAACACAGGAGGCCACCGTCACGAGCGATGGCCTACTTACACGTTTTTTTGGCCACTGACAATCCTTGGCACATTTATTCGCGGTTTCCCCTAATCTGAAGTGATAGTAGCAAATCTGCGGTGGATGGGAGGTAGTAAGTGGCTGTAGAAGTCATTGGTTGGAGCGCGAGCAAGCGGTGGGTGGTGGGTGGCTTTATCGCCGCTTCGGCACGTCACGGGTTAGGCGTGTATGTCCTACGGCATTCATGTCAGCTTCGGTTGACAGTGAATAAGTCTTGAAGTGGCTGTCCATAAGGGCGTCGGCTTTGGTCATTAAGTCCTTTATGGGTAAACTATCGACATCGTATATGGCAGTGAGTATAGGTCCGGGTAAACAGCGTATCCAAAGGGCACGAAGTAGGTTCACCTCACGAGGAGAACCGTCTGCAGCAGGTTGCAGGCGAGCGATACTGGTCATTTCCCTGAGGGTGAGCGAAGCCCTTTGGTCCCCCCAACGGTTGTTTGTGAGAGCTGAAAAAGCTTTGCTATACGGGCGGCTGGGGACGGCGAGTACTGCTGTAGAAGGTATGTTTTGAAGGAGTCATACGCTATTAAGGTGTCTCCTTGTTCACAAAGCCAGTCGGATATCTCCAGAAAGGTGTCCTCGGGTATCATCGCGAGAACATAATCTGCTTTGGTGGTTGAGTGAGTCATGCCCTTGATGCGAAACTGGACTTCTGCGCGCTGAAACCAAGCAAGCGCCTCTCCGCTGGCGAATGATGAAAGTTTCAATTGGGGAGCCGCAGCATTAACTTCCGTAGAGTCCGCCATAATACCGACAATGGAGGGGCAAGGGGGGGGGGTGGAAGGTGGGAGGAGTGAGTCGATTTCCGGGGTCACCAATGTGACAGGTCGAGAGAAGGTTGTGACTCAAAGACAGGATGAAAGCAATTGAGTTTATCATAGAACACTCTACTTTATATACAAAAGCCAAATGCAACAGGAAATTTCATATTCAAAATCGACACCATTACCGGTGAGAAAAACAGGCATGTTTATTCAGGTTCTTTTTAGTGCGAGGGAAGAGCGAAGATACAAGCATAGTATATACACAAAATGAAATATGTACGATCGTGTGACACACGGTTGGTACAATCTAGACCAGTTTTACTTCTCGCACTTCTATAGTGGCTTGAGCATTTGTTTAATAGTCTTAGATCTTTAACAAAATTAACTTTTCACAGAAAATAAAATCTATTTCATTTCTTTTTTTTTCTATATTTGATTAATTTTCTTTCAGTAAATTTTAAAATCATGTCTCCTATGATTTCTCTTTTCCAAACTCCAAATTTACTTACAGTTGATTCTCTTCTCTTCTTTCTACCTACTTTACATGGAAGTCACCCAAAACAAATTCATCTAGAGTCTTATGTTTTTTTTTTTAAGATAACTCTAGATCATAGAAAAAAAAGTTTCTTTATTTTCCTTTGTATTTGATGTTGTTGGTGGATACGTTTGAATGATCATTTTGTAATATTTATTTTGTTAGATAATCAATCATGGAATTCTATTAAGGATACTACACAATTCTTCTGTTATCTGCATGATTTGCAACAATAAGAATACCCACTTTCATGTTCTATGAAGTAAAATATATGACACTCTTTTAATTCTATGTAATATTCCCCAGTTCTTTTAATTCCACTCAAATCTTATCTTGTAGTAATTTGTATCTTTCAGCTATTCTAATTTAAAAATACACCAACGTCCTCTTCCCTAGACGGGGTCCTGAAATTGTACATTGCGAAGTTCAGTTTCCAACGGCGGTCTTTTCTGTTCCACACACAAACGAACAAACAAACACACCCATATACACTGAGTATATATATATATATATATATATATATATATATATATATATATATATATATATATATATATATATATATATATATATATATATATATATATATATATATATATATATATATATATATATATATATATATATATTTATATATATATATTCTTACGAAGCTGGTGTAGTGTAGAGTAAATACAGTAGTTTATTAATTATTTTATCTATATTTTACTTGTGCATTGAAGAGATGAATAGCTAGCTCCTAAAATGAGCTCCTCTCATGTAGATGTAAATATTTTATGTAAATTACGTAAGACTTTCGTCGTGAATTTCATTGTATTTCTTATTCGAGTTAGCATATGTAAATTTACGTCATTTTTTAAGAATTAACTTTAATTTCATGTAATTTTGTTACTAAATCTTACGTAATCTGTTTGAGAATTTTATTTGATCATACACAATATGAACAAGGGCTTAGGTAATGTTCTTTTATATTTTATGAGGTATTGCGTCATGTTTGAGAGAGAACGCTCAGTAACATGTGCTTTAAAAACTTCTGTACAACGTGCTTTAGAGACGTCGCAAAGGACCTAGGGATAGAACCGTCTGGTGTGGAGTGAGTAGCGTTTGGGAGAGCTATACTCTGCAACTCTGGCCTTTTGCTTAGCCCACCACGCTTCCCAGTTCATTGGGAAATTTCTAGAAACAGTTAGGTTTTATATAAAAGGTGACACCAAGGTTACACATAGAGATAAAGATTATCAGCCTTAAGATTGTTATCTCTTTACCTCTCTCCCTCTTGCACGCAACCCAGTTTCTTATTTTTGAAAGTGTTCAGTATGTTTAGTGTGTCCTCTCCTAAGTGACTCTGTGCCCCATAGAAAATCGTGTGTCGAAAAGATACATAAGACGAAACGGTGATTTTGAGTTCATTGTATTGGGGTGAGTGTTGGCATTGTGTAAAGTTTTATAAATGACACTGGAGGAAGGTTAGATTTTGTATTGTGACCTGATTATCTATTTTCATTAAGTATTAAACTTGAATATTGTATTATTCAGATTTAATTTCAAGCTTCTGTATAGTTTTCATTGCAGTATTTCTTTTGTCTTAGTCTAAGGTTTATTCAGAATTAACTTTTAAAGTCAAGTGTTTAAATAATTTTCAGATCGTAAAATTTTGGTCTTAATTTATCCTTATTTTGTTATTATGTAAATTCTTTTCAAAGTGTTGTAATTTATATAGAATATACTTAGTTTTGTAAAGAGTGTATCCCTGGATAGGTACGGTGGGTCGTACGCGACCCCGAGCGTCAAAAAAAAAGAGGTTTTTCTCACGTGACTCACCCCCGTGACTGAATTTGTGGGTGATCGACCTGCAGGAGGTGTCTCCCCTACACGCTCTAGTAGTGTCCAGATGTGCATTGCTGTATCTGTACTCCTTCCCCGATTTCTGAGACGCGTCGGGGTCGAGCGCAACCGAGTTTACCCTTCTAAGGTAATTTGCATAATTATCAAAGTTATTACGTATTATGAAATTGTCGTAGAATGGTGCAACTTGTATAGGTTATCAGTTGTGGAAAGTCTTGGTGGATTGTTTGGCTACCATGTGCATGATTTTTTTTTTAGTTAAAATGTCATTCATCACCACGAGGACCATTTTACCGCGAGTGCCCCTTTTTCATTTTTTTTCATTTGTTTGCCAAGTCATTTTTCCGTAAGATATTGCCAAATAGTGTCGTAAAACTTTTGCTTGTTTAGTGTTGAAAGTGTGTCTAGATGATCTGGCTACCCATGTGTGACTTTGTTTTTGTCAGATACGACGTAGTTATTGGTGTATTGGGTATTTAACTGCGGTTGCCAATTTTTTTTTTTTCAATATTTGTAAAAATTTTTACGTAGTAAGGAATTGCCGTATATTATTCATTTTTTTTTTGTTTATGTGTTAGAAAGTGTGCCTTGATGGTTGGACTAACACGTGCATGTCTTTTTTTTTATCTGATATGCCGTATATTAGAATGTTGGGCATTTTACCGCGAGTGCCCCTTTTTCATTTTTTTTCATTTTTTTTGCCAAGTCATTTTTCCGTAAGATATTGCCAAATAGTGTCGTAAAACTTTTGCTTTTTTAGTGTTGGAAAGTGTGTCTAGATGATCTGGCTACCCATGCGTGACTTTGTTTTTGTCAGATACGACGTAGTTATTGGTATATTGGGTATTTAACTGCGGTTGCCAATTTCTGTTTTTTTTTTTCAATATTTGTAAAAATTTACTACGTAGTAAGGAATTGCCGTATGTTATTGATTTTTTTCATGTTTATGTGTTAGAAAGTGTGCCTTGATGGTTGGGCTAACACGTGCATGTCTTTTTTTTTTTATCTGAGATGCCGTATATTAGAATGTTGGGCATTTTTCCGCGAGTGCCCTTTTTATTTGTTTTGCATTTTTTTGCTTAGTCATGTTACCGTAAGGAATTGGCAAGTAGTGTCGCAAAACTTATATTTTTATAGTGTTGGAAAGTGTTTCTAGATGATCTGGCTACCCATGCCTATTTTTTTTTTAGCCAGATATGGCGTATATATAAGTATGTGTTCGAATTTCCTGTGATTGCCATTTTTTCGTTTTTTCCCATTTCTTTCAAAATTACTACGTACTAAGGAACTATCACAGAGTAATGATTCATTTATATGTCTATTTGTCGGAAAATGTGCCTTGATGGTTTGCCTAGCACGTGGCTGAAATTTTTTTTTTTCTGAAATGCCGTATATTAGAATAGCCATTTTTCCGCGAGTGCCCCTTTTTATTTGTTTTGCATTTTTTTTGCTTAGTAATGTTACCGTAAGGAATTGGCAAGTAGTGTCGCAAAACTTATAATTTTATAGTGTTGGAAAGTGTTTCTAGATGATCTGGCTACCCATGCCTATCTTTTTTTTTAGCCAGATATGGCGTATATATAGGTATGTGTTCAATTTTCCTGTGATTGCCATTTTTTCATTTTTTCCCATTTCTTTCAAAATTACTACGTACTAAGGAACTATCACAGAGTAATGATTCATTTAGATGTTTATTTGTCGGAAAATGTGCCTTGATGGTTTGTCTAGCACGTGGCTGAATTTTTTTTTTTTTTTTCTGAAATGCCGTATATTAGAATGTTAGCCATTTTTCCGCGAGTGACCCTTTTTATTTGTTTTGCATTTTTTTGCTTAGTCATGTTACCGTAAGGAATTGGCAAGTAGTGTCGCAAAACTTATATTTTTATAGTGTTGGAAAGTGTTTCTAGATGATCTGGCTACCCATGCCTATCTTTTTTTTAGCCAGATATGGCGTATATATAGGTATGTGTTCGATTTTCCTGTGATTGCCATTTTTTCGTTTTTTCCCATTTCTTTCAAAATTACTACGTACTAAGGAACTATCACAGAGTAATGATTCCTCTAGATGTTTATTTGTCGGAAAATTTTGTTTACTTCTTTTTTGATTGAATATCATCAAATTTTTTTAGCTAAAATATTATATTGTTTCACATTTTTGTTTTTTTTTTCGATTTTATTTCCCTTCAAAAAATTTTTTTGGGGTCAGAATTTTAATTTTATAGTCGTAAAATAAT
>NC_090757.1:83522170-83524670 GCF_036898095.1 Palaemon carinicauda
TAGGCATAAGAAAAATGAGCCGTAACCAGAGAGAGTGATCCAATGTAGTAATGTCTGGTCAGTCAAAGGACCCAGAAACTATCCAGTGGTAGTATCTCAATGCATGGCTGGTGCCCTGTCCAAGCTACTACCATGCCAGTCTATACCTGCATATTTTTCTTAATCGTCAATCCATCATATTCTCTACCTTCCAATGCTTCTTTTGCAATCTCTAAGGACATTTCTGCTATTCGTTTTGTCTATATATTATCTTCCATTCTCATTATATGTTACATTTCTTTTTCTTACATGGTAGAATATTCTCTGCTTTAGTTTGCTCTTGTATCTGTCGCTCTTTTTCTGTCTCCTAGTGCTATTTCTATCATTATTGTTTCCATAACTCTTTGACTTGTAACTAGCTTATTTTCTAGGGTTTTAGTAAGGCTGTAAGTTTCTGTGCAAAAGATAATACCAGTAGGACCATCTGACTAAATACTTTTCTTTGTGGAGAAAATGCCATTTTACATTTCATAATCTCATTTTGTTTACCATCCCATGTTTATCCTTATAATTTCGGTCTCATTTCCTGGAGAAACACTTACGGTTTGTCCTAAGTATATATATTAATTAATAATCGCCAGAGGTTCGTCAATTGCCTTTGTTTGTTGTCTCAACATTTTTATTTAACATTATCTGAGTTTTACTCAAATTAGTTTTCAGTCCCACATTTATGCTTTATCTATTCAAATATTCTATTATCTTTTGCAATTCCTTTCCATAATTTCTAAGCAGTTTTAGGATTGCTGTACTTTCTGTATAAGTAGCTTCAAGTGTTCTAACATAGGATTAATCTATTCCTTGTCTTTGGAGTGCTTCCATTACAGGTGAAGTTTTGACAGAATCAAAATCTTTCTCATAGTCTGTAAATCTCATACATAGCGGTTTGTCATATTTTGTTGATTTCTCTATTAGCTGGTTAATTACATGAATATGGTCAGTTGTTGAATACCAACTTCTAAAGCCTGCCTAATCTTTTAGTTAATTAAAATCTAGCTGTGAGTGTAAATATCTTAAAAATTTCTTAGAGTAAATTTATTTGAGGGTAATTTTCCAGATCTTTTGTGTCTCCTTTTTCGTGAATTTGTGTAATGATAAAGCTTTATCAAGTTTTACTATTATGAAATCTCTTCCATATGATATTAAATCATTTGTTAGGCCACCCTCTTGCATTTGAGTTTTTCCATGCCTTTTAAAGCTATTTCACTTCTCTAACTGTTATTTTTTTTCCTGTTCAGATGTTTTATTATTTCTCTTGGCAAAGTTATTTCCTATATCAGTATAGTATGCATTTTATATAAATACTTTACAATTTTTTATCATTCCAACCGTTTTGTTGATAATATTTTCATTTTCATCCTATAAAGCCCATATGCGTTGGTGCCCTATTCCAAGTCATCTTTTCATCAATTTGATGCTTCTTTCTTCCTTTCTTTAATGTTTCCTCCATTTTTGGTTGGGTTGTGTTTACGAGTGTTTGGTGTTTTATTTTTGGATAGTTTTGCTTATTCTATCTCATCAATCTTGGATTTTACCCTCATTTCAAATCTTTTCTTTATTAGATTTTTTGTGTTTCCTTATAGTTGAGAAATTTCTACCTATCTCTTGCTCTAATTCCAATAAATATTTTGTTAAATTACAGTTCATTTCTTCTTTACTTGCTTCCATTCAATTATGAAGCTGGGAGTAACTGTATTGTTTTTCTAAACTGAACTCCTCAGATTTTTTTCTTATTACAAGAGTTTATTTTTTTCTTAAAATTAGTTTCACTCTCTCTTTCCTTAGATCCAGGACAAATTCACTTATCACCATTCTATGGTCGCTTGAATTTAACTTGTTTTACAGCATTACATCTTTATTAAATTGCTTATTACCTTGAGAATAATATCTATTCCATTTGGGCTTCTTGTCCATTTTCTGTTCATTTTTATAAAAAGATAGGTTTGTGATTTTAAGGTGTCTATATATACTGTATATATATGTATATTTAGTTATGAATGCTATATATATATATATATATATATATATATATATATATATATATAAATATATATATATATATATATATATATATGTATGTATGTATATATATACATACATATATATATATATATATATACATATATATATATATATATATATACTGTATATGTATATATACATATATATGAATGAATATTTATATATATATATATATATATATGTGTGTGTGTGTGTGTGTGTGTATATATACATTATACCTAGAGAATTTAATTTTACATTGGTATATATATATAAATATATATATAAATATATATATATATATATATATATATATGTATATGTATGTATACATACATACATACATATACCAAGGAACTTCCCCCAATTTTGGGGGGTAGCCGACATCAACAAAAGAAACAAACAAATAAGAGGACCTCTACTCTCTACGTTCCTCCAGCCTAACAAGGGACTCAACTGAGTT
>NC_090757.1:83529670-83534670 GCF_036898095.1 Palaemon carinicauda
TGTATAATACCACACCTAGGATTTTTTAACAGAGCTAGTGTCACCATGGTAACACTTATTCAAAGGAGGTCACACTAAGAGGGATGACCCCTTCTCCCTTTAATTGACAGTCCCAGTCAATTAGCTGTTCATTGTAGAATTAGACAGCAGGTTAAATACTCTACCCGACATCACCACATACTGCTTCAGTTCATGGACTTGCTTAGCATAGTGTTTGTAGAACACTCTGGATGATTCTCATCCAGTATATAAGCGAGGACATTCGAAGTCCCAAGCAATTAACTGTTTATGACAGTAATTAGGGGGCAGGTTTTAATATACTACCTGCCGCCACTACATAGTGCTTCAGTTCGTGGACCTGTTTTGCATAGTGTTTGTAAAACACTCTGGATGATTTTCATCCGGTGTATGAACGAAGACGCTCAAAGTCCATATACTGAAAGAAGTTCAGTGATGAAGCAATCTTTCTCGGATCAATACCTGCGGCAGTACTGTCAGGATCCGCTCTACGAATAAAGTAGGTGAGATTCGCCCTCAGTTGTTTTAGGAATGAGTTTGATCCAGAGGTTTCTCCTTTAAAGTGCTGACCTCCCCTGAAGTCTGAAGTTCTACAAAGATAGACCTTTAGACACTCTACCGGACATAGAGAGATATCTTCCTTCAGAGGGCAGATTTTCCAGGGACCCCAGCTCATTCTTACTGAGAAAGGATGGTTCAGGGAAGAGATTCAGTTCTCCTGTTTTTGCGAACTGGATGTGGCCCTCATCTTTAGATAGGGCCACTATTTCACTAACTCTAGCCCCTGAGGCTATAGCGAACAGAAAAATAACCTTTTGGGTTAGATCCTTAAGCAAACAATCTTCATTGTTCATGGATGAGGCATAATGTAGGACCCTGTCCAAAGACCAAGGGATGGACTTTGGTGGTGCTGCAAGCCTAAGCGTTGCACATGCCTTCGGGATCTTATTAAAGATCTAATTCGCCAAGTCCACTTAAAAGGCATATAGAAGAGGCTCAGTCAAGGCTGACTTGCACGACGTTATCGTGTTGGCCGCCAAACCTTGGTTATGAAGATGGATAAAGAATGACATACAGAAGTTCATTGAAATCTCATTTGGTCCTTTTACTTTTACGAAAGCAACCTACTTTTGCCATGATGACTCATATTGTTTTCTAGTTGACTGAGACTTGTATTTTTCTAAGAATTCTATATTGCCTTTTGAGATCCCAAACCTTTTCTTAACCGCTAGGGCAAGAAAATCATGCAATGAAGGGTTCGGGTTCTCTGTGATAAATCGAAGGCAATTACTCTCTGAACCTTCCAAAGTCGTCCTGGGTTCAGAACTAGGGACAGCCTTAGCCTCCGTTCCTTCCTCAAGGAGGACAGGTTGCTTTTGGGCTACTTGGGAGCCAACAGGGTTATTCCTACCTGGAAGGATCTCAGCATGTTGAGGACTCTCAGCAGGTGATTGGATGGGATGAGCTGGAAATCCTAAGTCTATCCCTTCCAATTCAGAGACATGATGTCTATCATTTTTGTTAGAGGATCCTCGTATGGGGCTACGTATCGAGGTAGTTCCTTGACGATGCTCGTAATGAAGAGGTCGGACTGCAGTTCGGGGACTTGTTCCCATCTGGGAGAGAATAGGTCTGCGTCTGTGGACCATTCCAACTCTATCGGCTTGAGCCCGAGTAGAGCATCCATTGTCACAATGCGGATCGGTTGTATATGAAGTGCTGACAGGTGCCATCCCTTTCGATAAGGGATGGTTATCTACACCTAGACTGTATGGATGTTCTCAAGCATCGTCGATTGCAGCGTCTTGTTATCGCTTCGGAGTCCCAGATCAACCGTAGACAATCTGATCTGTCTGGAGAGAGTTTCCCCACTCATGACTCGACCAACATGGTCTTGGGACTTTCGGGCTTTGACCTTTGTTAGGGAAGCGATTAAGGAAGGACCGATATCGGTCTTTTTAGGCCTCCTCAAGCATTTGATGCTTGTTTTTTACAGACTCTCAACACATCTTGCAGCAGTGCTCTTAGCATTGGGCCTGTCTCTATTGCAAACTGGAGAGAGATCAGAGCTCCTCCCTGTTCGCGTTTTGGGCATCTGACTGATTACCAGAGTCTCTTGACAGACCTTGCCATCTCCTTTTACATTCCCAAAAGAAAGGAGAGTTGGTGTGACCACAGGCTTCAATGGCTTTTTAGCCATTGCAACCTTTGAGCTGGAGAGAATCGAGACTTCTTGAAGCTTATCTTGCATCCGCGATGTTCCGGGGACCGGATCATTTCCTTGGATGTTCATAGACCAGCCATCTTGGGTGCTGCTCACCCCAGCCTCTCGTCCAGGAACATTGTTGCCTGAACTTTTCCTAGGCTTAATTATTGCGTGACTGTGTCTGCCAATTTTATGAAGATATCTAGGACTGTGTCTGGTCTGACGAGTATCTTTCCTAGGAAATACGTTACTTTGTGTAACTTGAATCCTAGATAGGAGGGGAGAAGGTGATTGACTGGAAGTTGCCAATAGACGATTTTCAGGTCTGGTAAGACTACAGGCACCCTCTTTTGCAACAGGGTCCTTATATTCAGGAGGATAAACATTCTGAACTCATTGTTTTGTTAGGACTTGTTGAGTGGCGACAAGTCCCGAATGACTCAGAATTTTCTTGAGTCCTTCTCGTAGACACACAACGGCCTTCCCTGGAATTCGGTTGACTATAGTTTCCTTACCACCTGTATGCTCTAGAGCTCTCAGGTAAACTCCTCCAGGAGGGTTTTGGATTATAGGAGGAGTTGAGGAAATGGTGGTAGAGACATCCCCACCTCTCATCTTAGTCCCATCTTGATTAGGCCATGGACCCAAGGATCGAAGGTCCAGCGATCCTAAAGGAACCTCCCTCCTACTAGAAGCATACCTATGCTTTGACTGATCAGTAGGAATATTCTTTTGACCACCTGCCTGTGGCAGCACGGTCACTATAACTGTGGGATGTTGTTGGACAACTCGAAATGGATTTCCAGACCTTTCCATCTTCCTCTTAGGTTGGGGACCCACAACCTTGGAAAATTCTCTTTTTGAAAGGATGCCCCACTTTTGGAGAAGTCCTACTTTCTCCGTGGTGGCGTTCTTAATCACTTTCCTGACTACCTCGTCTGGAAAGAGGTCTTTACTCCAGATGTTGGAAGATATTAGCTTCCTTGTTTCGTGTTTCGCTGTCGCGTTAGCGAACAAAAACTCCATACATGTTCTTCTAGCCTTTATAAAGGCATAAAGGTCTTTTACCAATGTAGCCATATGTATTTTAGGTAAGACCTTGAACATGTCTGGGGTATCTTGATGAGCTGAACAAAACTCTATGTAGTTTTGTAGAGAAAGGGAGGCTGCATGTCTCTCCTTTGTTTCTTGTTCATCGTGTAAAAGAAACACATAATTTAGGGAGATTTTCCTTAAATTGTCGACTGGTGATATTCGCCTCAAGTCTTCCTACTGAAAAGGTTAAATAGGCTTCCTTCCAGTTCTTCTCCTGTCTGGGAAAGGCTAGTGACAGAGGCTCACACTCCTTGAGTGTAGGACACGGTTTACCTGCCTCTACTGCCTCGATGACATATTTAAATGCCTTCTCCATAAAGGGGAATGAAATTGAAGCAGGAGCAAGAAAGGAAGAGTGCCTGTTACCTAGTGTGAATACCTCCGACGCCGAGTAACCCGCCTTTTCTATGCTACTTGATAGGATAGCCTGTGCTTTATCATGGTCGAGAATCATAACCTCCTTTGATTCCGTTCCTTTTCCTGACCTTGGTTCATCCCTCAGTCTAATGAAACAGTTCGGGAAAGCATCAAAGCGTGGCCAAAACTGGGTTTTGTCCAAAGGAACAGCACCCATCTTCTCCGAGATGTAGAGTTTGCCATTTAAAATCGGCATCAGCTCCGCAAACCTCCAGGGATTAGTTTTGGAGCATGTCGGAAGGTCTTGATCCATGGGTCGTTTGTACGACCCCTGAGGAGCGACAAGTGGAGCTTTACAAGGCTCTACATTGCATTTCGCTTCCTGCTGTGTGCTCTGTTTGCACAAGTTTTCTACTAGATTCCTCACTTGGGCCCATAACTGGTCCATTCCATCTAATAGAAGGATAGAAGGGGGAGATATCGATGTCGCCGGCTCTAAAGCCGGAATGGACGGAGACAATTCCAACCCGACATTCTCCCCTTCTTCCCGTGGGCGCTTTCTGCCCTCCTTCCCCAAGGCTATCTGGCCGTCGGGAGATGTACCTCGTGCCTGGGGTACCACTATTTCCTTACTTGCTGTTGGAAATAGTAACCTACGCATCTTGTCATTAGGCAGGTAAGGTCCCGGAGAGATTTTCTGAAAGCCTCTCACCCAGTTGCATAGCTTGAATGAGCTGCATCCCTAGTCTCTACCGACTCTTGAAACCCTCGGACAATAAGACCTGACATACTTTGCAGGCCTGCGGGTTCCAATACTGCAGGGGCTCGGAAATAATATTGCAGTGGGCATGAAACCTGCATGCATTATGTCCGTAAAAACACTTACTCTTAGTTTTGCAGAAGACTGCAACACAAGACATCTGGTGTTCCTCCTGTAAAGAAAGGAAAACAGAAGGAGTATATGATTGATTATCTCACTGATAACCAATATATTAAAAGTCATATCTTAACAGAATAGCTTAGGATAGCAAGCTATAAAGGGATAGTAGGAGACACATACTTGTGTATCCCCTGGGAGCAAATACTGATACCTCCCCTCAGTATTAAATGTGATGAATTCCCTTATCAAAGGAACTCCAAATAAAGAAGGGTGGGTTTCTGACCCCTGGGGATAGAAAAGTGTATGCTTCACTGTCCCTTTCATTCTAAATACTGTGGGGTAAGGATGACTGATTTCTCAATCAGCTTAATGAAGAAACACTATTCCTTCAATATAAGAGCAGCACCAGCATAAGCTCGCACGAGGGTACCCAAATTATGATAG
>NC_090757.1:83539670-83547170 GCF_036898095.1 Palaemon carinicauda
CTATGGAAGTAGCAGCAGTAGGGGATTCAGCATTATGAAGCTTCATCTGTGGTGGATAACAGGGGAGGGTGGGCTGTGGCACCCTAGCAGTACCAGCCGAATTTGGTTGAGTCCCTCGTCAGGTTGGGAGGAGCATAGAGAGGAAGGGTCCCCTTTTTTTCATTTGTTTGATGTCGGCTACCCCCAAAAATTGGGGGAAGTGCCCTGATATATAGATAGATTTTGTTGCGAAGTCTTACGTAATATGTTTAAGGGGGTTATATGATCCATATATGATCCATACGAGATATGAACAAGGGCTTAGGTAAATCTTTTTGTATTTTTATGAGGTATTGCATTATGTTTGTGAAAAAATACACAATTCTTATACCTGCCATGTGCTTTGGAAGGTTCTTGAAAACCCTAGTGGTAGATTTTATCTTTTTTTTTATTTCTGAGGACAAAGGTGGCCGGAGCTAGCTGAGAGAGAGTTGTCTCGCTGTGCTTTGGTATGCGTCCGAGAGTTGCCTGAAACCAAGATTGGCCCCCCTAAATTTTTATCTAGTTGATAACCCTGCCGTCGCCTTTAAGCCCGTGCCAAGCCACGGGAATAATCTACTAGAATATTCAAGAAGTTACTTGATTCATACATAAACGAGCCCCTAAGGGATGCGTGGGGCAGAAGAGAAATAGCCATCCTGTGAAAGAGCCAAAAGTTAGTCCTTCTCTCTCTTCATGTGCCTATAGTGTGTCCTCTCCTAAGTGATTTTGTGCCCGAGCGTATACTGTGAGTTAAAAGGTTGCAAATGATCCAGGTGATTTTAAATTTATTGTGTTGAGGTGAGTAGTTGCATTATGTAAATCTTTGCAAAAGGCCCAGGGAGATTTATGAAAATACGTGAATTTAGTAAGATTATCAGTTACTTTACGTAAGTTCTTTAAGAATTTAATCATTAGAGTGCAATTATTTCTTTTGTCTTAGTCTAAGGTTTTATTTAGATTTAATATTTCAAGTCAAGTGATTATATAGTTTTCAGATCGTAACATTTTTGTCTTATTCTAAGTTTCGTTAAGACTGGATATTTTGAGTTATTTATCTTCTTATGTAAATTCTTTTAAAGTGTTGTAATTTTTATAGAATATATTTATTTTTGTAATGAGTGTATTATTTCAATCACCATTGTTTATTTCATACTCGCTCGTATCCTGTTAATGAATCGAAGTAAGAACTTGTTTGAGTAGATTGTAATAATAATTACCCAGTTTTGTTTTGAATGTACTTAAGAGACCTTTGTATATTCAGTTTTTTTATATATTGCTAGCTGGGAGTTATATACTCGTCTCAGAGCTTGGGTATTAATATTTTCAAGTTTAACAGATTTAATGTAAAAACAAACAGGTGAGTTTGGAATTTGAGAGGTTGTGTAGCTTGCCAGCCATAATATATATAATATTATATCTTGGTTCCTAGATATAGGACCGTAGTATAATATATTTTATACACACACACACACACACACACACATATATATATATATATATATATATGTATATATATGTATATATCAGCCAAAGATAATGAATTCTTAATAATTTCACAATATTTACTTTATGATTTCCAATAAAGATTTTGATCCCAATTGTGGATTGCAGCAAATCACGTAGGATGCCTTTGCTATTCCCATACACCCTTTCATTTTGAATGTGACACTTTGTGGTCGACTAAATATCAGGAAAAGAATTTACTCCTTTGGTCAACAATGAAATGAAAGCCTTTTTTAAGAAACAATCAAAATTGTCGCTTAAATATACAGTATGTAGTGATTTTTTTTTTATACAATGACCTCAATTTAAAAAGCTTTATCGACCTTGCCGTTAAATGGAAAGAGCCATTTATTAGACTTTACTTCAATATCTAAAGGTAAGACCTGAATCTCATAGTACAAATATTGGTCTGAATAAGAAGATTTTGCTTTCTTCATGAAAACTCATGAAGTTGGGTAGACGAACAACGGGAGGTTAAACCTCAACAAACAATTTATGAAAACTACATAAATGAAAAATTATGAGTGTCGGTTAAGGCAATTCTCACAGAGAATTCGCAAATAGTTTTTTAGGCCTGCTTTGTGCTGACATGGGCATCTGCTCCTTGGGCTCATACCAACTATGGTGCTCTTTTTTTACTTTAAACTAGATTCGTGCTAGCACGAGCCCTTGCTGGAAAAAAGAGCTGTTTAATGTAATTGAGTTGTTCCCATACTTATAACAAGGACACTAACAGACAGATAGGCGATATCCCTCCATACATATTTGAACACAATGGTCTACCTTATATTAAGTTTGATGCAATGCGATATAAACAGACGCACAGTCGACCACGAAAACTCCCTGTCATATTTTACACTTATGCATGATAGTTTACTTCTGTGCCCCTATATCTAAGTGTTGTCTGTACCAAGTTTGACTATTTGAATTCGACTGATTTGGTATTGCAATCACAAGGTAAAGATAATAGAAATGCTGACCTATAGACATATGCCAAAAATAGACAACCTACCATTGACCATAGAAAAGGAATTTTAACAACAAGATAGAACAGTTTGTTAGAAAGATGCACTGTGAACTAAAGTAAACTTACTCATGCACCACGTTAACCGAAGTCTCTTCAATTATGTATAAGAAGAATTACAATGCGACAAGCGACCGATCTTCCTTAACAAACATCTTTGCGTGGTGAACCAACTATTTGCCAAGTTTGACTAAAATCTCTAATCATATATGAGGAATGGAGACAACACGAAGGTGTGACAGATATCTATCGGATACACAAGCAGGCGCTCTCCCTTCATGCCCATTCATGAATGATAATCTATTATTGTAGTATATCAAATTTGACAGGAACCCTTAACTCTGTAAGAGAAATTGGGATGACATGGTAAGCGTGACAGTCACAAAGACACAGAGATGGTCACCCTTCATGCACATTTGTGCTTGATGGTTTACCCGTTTATTATGTTTGACTGAAAAAGTTGTGAAGAGAACAACGACGGGCAGAGACGCGGCAACTTTTCTTCATGCATGTAATACATTACAGTCTCCTCGTGTATCAAGCATGACTGAAGTTATCAAAACTATATAAGAAGAATTGTGTTGATAATGTAAGCGTGACCGGCAGAGGCAGACAAATAGACAGACCTACGAACGAAGGATTTATTGTATTTCTTGCAACTTTTTATAAAGATGGCTAATAATGATAATAATCTAAACAATTGCCTGTCTTGTCAATAACTAACGAGTTTCTCAATTGAATCGCTAATTTAAATTGATAGAAATAAGCATATATAAAACAAACCTAATTTGAGAGAGAGAGAGAGAGAGAGAGAGAGAGAGAGAGAGAGAGAGAGAGAGAGAGAGAGAGAGAGAGAGAGAGAGAGAATGTGTGTCCTGAGCTTATTTAGAAA
Source organism: Palaemon carinicauda (assembly GCF_036898095.1). Classification (NCBI taxonomy): domain Eukaryota; kingdom Metazoa; phylum Arthropoda; class Malacostraca; order Decapoda; family Palaemonidae; genus Palaemon; species Palaemon carinicauda. The sequence goes on from NC_090757.1 coordinate 83,543,111, forward strand.
TGAAAGTCACTAATTTAATTTACACAAGTGGTGGCGTAAATCTAATAGTGAAGAAAATATATGCTATCGAGATCTCCTTGACGTCAATCAAATTAAGCTGGAGGGTAACGTGCTCCTAAAGTGCCCAGTATTTATACAATGAATGAGATCTATATCAAAAACGAGATTTATATCAACTATAAGGTCTGAAACGACACACAGAGAAGTAGTCTATGCATAAAAACTTAAATTTTCATTTTCATAGAGTTCATAGTGAACTTTTATAAAGAATATTACCTGTGTAAATAAAATTATTTCGATATAAAAATTATTTTTATCTTAAAATCTTATGCTCTAGTTAGAGTAGTACAATAGGTATGAAGTTAGAAATATAACAATTGAAATGAGGAAGATGTACCTGAATATCAAGATGTGAGCTGTATCAGAAATGAGAATCATTTTGATAATGAAACTTGTGTTAGCAATTAAACAAGAAATGAAAAGTGAAATAGAATATAAGGATTAACAAACTAGTGAACCAAAGAGGAACTCATTTTTGGAGAGATCCACTTGGAAATTATTTATTCAAATGAAGGAACATTACCAATTCAACTTTTTGTAAAGCCAGAACTGTCGAAGGCGCGGTATGCATATAAATGTATCGATGAAAATCGTTCTTCCTCTCGGGAAAGATAGGGATCGACCACTCTTTTATTCTATTATCGTTATTCTGGCCCTTGACAGATGGCCCCACTAGAAATAATTGAACGTCGACGCGAGCATCACGATGCTTCGCCCTCTGCCCAGCTCAGTCACTTTAATAATAACATTAAAAACAAATGTAGCAATGAGGAGCAATTCTTAATTTCAGATGTAATGAGAAAACATTAAAGCCAACCATTTAAATCTGGATTCCAAGGATCAAAAATCGATACAAGAGAAAAAAAAAGAATGCAACTCTTAAAAAAGTTTTAAGAAAAAGTATTTTTAATCTTAAAAAAAAGTACTATTTTAAAAGGTTGATTATTCATGATATTAGGAAATAAATAACTTTACACATTTAAAAGCACACGACTTCAAACGAACAATGAAAAATTATTCAAAACTGTATAAAGCCAAATCAATACAAGTAAAATGGCTGGCTCAGAGCCCAAATCCGCGAGGTCAGCACAAAACAGTCGGATGGGTCAGTGGATGCTATAGCCGAGAGGTAAAGCACTTGGATATCGTTTTCTGGGACTAATTTTGCTCCTGAATTATAACTCATAAGTCTGTTATTATCAAAATAGGGGAGCTTATCCAGCCCAGTGAGGTGAACTCGACTCTTACAGAGCTGGCATGAGTGAATTAGGTAAGGAATGATAAAAAGGTAATAACGAATTAAACTAGCGATTACTATAATTAAAAGCTTAAACATTATTCATTACACTTTTTCTTATCAAAAAGGTTAAAATCTTAAAAATAGAGAAACTCAGAAACAGACTTCGATAAAATGTAAGACAATTTTTTGACCAAAAACCGTTTTCTGTCTTCAAAAGACTAAATTTGGAAAATATATATCTTATGGTTTAAATCATGTAACCCTTACTGCACTTACGAGATATCTTATAAGGAGTGCATATTAAAACCCCTTTGGTCAATCTCGTATGGTCAATACGTAATCTTGCTAAAAGACTTTAGGTCTTTTTGTCTTTTTTGCCTGATGATTTTTATGGAGAAACAAATGTTTTGATTTGTTTCAATTTATTAAAATAGGCCTCATTTGTAATAATACCTACCTAGCTTTTATGTATAAACTTTAAAGGCTTCTATGGTGTTGTCTTCTAAGAACAGAATAAAGAACAAATTTAACATTCATCTCATCTTTAATCGTTTAACAATGTTAACTGTTAGCAAAATGGGTAACAGTTCAGATTTAGATACTGATGCTTCATTAGGTACTGAGAAGAGACTTTCTTTTGTGTGAGAATATTACAGCACAACTAACAACCATCGAAACAGTACAATAAAGTCCTTTCATTTGAATATGTTCCAAGGCATGTTGTTTACGGTGACGTGGAGTACAATTGTATTTCTTTGATGAATAAAAGAGATGGGAGCATACCCTTGCTTCCATCATGATCCAAAGTGGAGAGAAGGAGAGATGGATTATCCAGGTTTATCCAAATATCTATAGATTATTATAAACTATTCGCTCTAATTAGAAATGGAGGTTTATGATTATTTATAAATACATCACTTTCACAGGAGAGCTTGTTTGTTGGAGAATTGGTGGATATGATTTTCAAAACACTTCGCATTGTTATTAGATCCTTATACAAGGAGAGATGGGGTTCTTCACTTTCACACAAAATTGAACAATCTGAGGATGATCCAAAGGCTCCACTACAAACCCTCAGGCCTCAAAAGTGCATTGAGTCTAATTACATCAAAATAGCTTAGTATTCTGATACATATGCTGAGCTTCCAATCTCTGTCCTTGATAAGACTAATACTTAATAGATCACCAGTAATAGTTGATCTCCTTGCACCTCATATTGTATGAGATAATTTCATCATTATGCTGAGAACATTATTACGTTTAGATTTGATGTAAGATATACATTCTTTCCCATTCAGGTAGGTATCGAAAACTAGTCCCAGAAGTTTTACCTTATCTTAGAATTGGATTTGAGAGTTTCGAAATGATATTTATTTCCTGGTTTTTGTTTGAGTTTTATTTCTAATTTTTATTTTTCTGCAGAAATTCGGAGAACAGCAAACGCTGCCCAAACTTGTATTTTCAATACGTATTATCAAGAATTCTTTACAAGTGAATAAGATTATTTGAAGTGTAGTATACTACAAAGTTGTCCACATAAAAGCTACTCTGTGCTCCTAGTGACATTATAGCAATTATCTCACTAAGAAATTATGAATAAATATTGTCTATATGAGTTTATAATTAGCTTACACCAATGAAACTTCTAATGATAACATGTTGCATTGCTATCCTCCAAGTGGTAACGTATGCCTTTTGGGTGTCCCAAAAAAAGTATGGCTACTTTCGCTACGACGTAAATACCAAATCAGTTCTTTCCAGTAATTTGCTAGCACAACTGGTCAGTGGAGTTTATCTGTAATCATTTGGATTACTAGGATCTTTCCCTGGTTCAGCTATTATGATTACTTACTATGGCATGTTTACATGACTTTGGAAATAAATGTTTGGTCAAAATATGGTTATAAAACTAATAGATAGGCCCTAGCTAAAGGTGATTTCTTATCAGGTCAAAATTCATATTATCTTTTTTCCCAAGTGCTGTTAAACTATAATTTCAAAATGCAAATTCAAGTTCACCTTGAGTAAATTTTTATGGCCGTAGATATCTTTCACAGCATCTGAATTAAATGGAATTGCTTATTCTCTTCTTTGAATTAATGGAAAGTGATCATTCAAATTATCAATATTTGAAATTGTATATGCATCGTGAACTAGTGAGCCTCTTAGAGGTCTACTATACTAGCCATTAATTTTTTTTTTTATATTTTTGCCCTATCTTCTACAATCTACACTGAAGTTATTTCTGATATGCTAACTACATATTTTCATTTTATCATATTTTCTTGTTTTGCTTATTTTCTAAATTTAACAGAAATCCTATTAAAATACAGCTTCAATACATTTATTTCTATGGCCGTATTAGTTTGTTCATTTATTGCATATCCTAATAACAAGGTCACGGTACTCGCGTTTTTAAAGCTTCTATTTAAAGTTTTATGTTCCTTCCTAATTGCTTGCGTTCCGACTAACATGGGACCGAGTGTTTCTTTGGTAGGACATTAATCAGAGACAGATTTATGAGCTGTTGTGTAACGAAACTCACAAAGAAATCATTTGTCTCATCATGACCTTATAAATGATAAAATGGAGGCACTTGATCTGTGTAAAACTTAAACTTTCCCCAGTAAGATTCATCAGTATTATACCATTTAATTGGAAGGGTTGGTAATTATGTAAGCATGGTTATCAAAATATAGAAGTTGTCACTGCTATACAGGTTGTATAGAACGTTCCATTCAAACCTATCAACATTATTGG
>NC_090757.1:83552170-83564670 GCF_036898095.1 Palaemon carinicauda
AATAGGTGCTTGTTTCAACACTAAAATGAGGAATTCTGATGAGTTCGAGGTATCTGTACAATATATTTTAGGACGAGGAACAAACATGTGGTAGAGATAAGTTCTAAGTATATTGTAAGAAATATTGGAAGGAAGCTATTTTAAAGATATAATTTTCCAAGAAACACATTTCTTTATTAAAATCTACAAAGGGAAATGTTATAGTGATGTCATATGGAGTGTATATAAGTTTATCAGCAAAATAAAAGTGTTATTGAGTGTTAGTTGGTGAGATAAAAGCATGGTGCTTATCATGTCAGTTTTTGAAGATCTAAGTTATTGATATTCCACTTAACAGTTTGGAATTTTTATGTAATGGGTGTGTCACTGCAATTTGGAAGGTCTTAGTTATCGATATGATAGGGATGTAAACCCTGTGGTTGGGGGTGTAACAATACTAGCATTATGCGTTCTGTGTGTTGTAGGAAATGACTTAACCCTGGATAGGTACGGTCCTCGGACACCCCTTTAAGGGTATACTCGGACGCGAACGACCCCGACGCCAAAAAAAATTCTTGAAAAATCAGTTTTTGCAGTAACCTCCTTTTTTCTTTTGCCAAAAAAAACTTCAATGAATGCTTAAAACAACTGTAAAGATAAATACTACTCATCTGCAGAAAAACTATTTATTATAAATATTTTTAAAAATTAAGTAGAAAAAAAAAGACCTGACATAAAAATTCATAAAAATAAAGTTTATACATATATACACAAATCCTTTTAGGAATTGATTCTTGAATGTTTAGGACACATCTTGATGTATTTTGGATGAAGTCAGACCCATGGAGGTGAAGATCTGAAATGAGAAAAAAAGGTAACTTTTTTTGGCCAAAAAAAATTGTCCAAATTTCATGAATTTTTTTGGGTACCCAAATGAAATAGGAAGTGGCTAATTTTTTTAGGGAATAAACATATGTTATCCTAAAATAGAAATATGTAAAAAAATCTTCATTATTTTGTAAATTACATTTATATCAGGGGCCATATCTAAAGGTAATTTTTTGAGTACTTGGAAATTTCGTAAAAAAATACATATATTTAATATATAATATGATATTTATGCAGGTAAAAATATACCAAAATATCACAAATTCTATAGGGAACAAGAATATATATAGATAGGGCAGCTTACGCTTCGGATATGTCCACAAAATGGCCGCCAACCACACTGACTCAGACTCCCTAATCTGCCACTTGAAATGTAGGAAGGGTATGTCAATTTCAAGGTGTTATTTATTAATATAATTATTATTGGATATGCATAAAAATTGTATGGTGGGTTGCTGGATAATTGTCGATTATTTTACGACTATAAAATTAAAATTCTGACCCAAAAAATTTTTTTTGAAGGTAAATAAAATCGAAAAAAAAAATGTAAAACAATATTTTAGCTAAAAAAATTTGATGATATTCAATCAAAAAAAAAGTAAACAAAATTTTCCGACAAATAAACATCTAGAGGAATCATTACTCTGTGATAGTTCCTTAGTACGTAGTAATTTTGAAAGAATTGGGAAAAAACGAAAAAATGGCAATCACCGGAAAATCGAACACATACCTATATATACGCCATATCTGGCTAAAAAAAAGATAGGCATGGGTAGCCAGATCATCTAGAAACACTTTCCAACACTATAAAAATATAAGTTTTGCGAAACTACTTGCCAATTCCTTACGGTAACATGACTAAGCAAAAAAATGCAAAACAAATAAAAAGGGGCACTCGTGGAAAAATGGCCATTCTAATATACGGCATTTCAGAAAAAAAAAATTTCAGCCACGTGCTAGGCAAACCATCAAGGCATATTTTCCGACAAATAAACATATAAATGAAATATTACTCTGTGATAGTTCCTTAGTACGTAGTAATTTTGAAAGAAATGGGAAAAAACGAAAAAATGGCAATCACAGGAAAATCGAACACATACTTATATATACGCCATATCTGGCTAAAAAAAAAATAGGCATGGGTAGCCAGATCATCTAGAAACACTTTCCAACACTATAAAAATATAAGTTTTGCGACACTACTTGCCAATTCCTTACGGTAACATGACTAAGCAAAAAAATGCAAAACAAATAAAAAGGGGCACTCGCAGAAAAATGCCCAACATTCTAATATACGGCATCTCAGATAAAAAAAAAAGACATGCACGTGTTAGCCCAACCATCAAGGCACACTTTCTAACACATAAACATGAAAAAAAAATCAATAATATACGGCAATTCCTTACTACGTAGTAAATTTTTACAAATATTGAAAAAAAAACAGAAATTGGCAACCGCAGTTAAATACCCAATATACCAATAACTACGTCGTATCTGACAAAAACAAAATCACGCATGGGTAGCCAGATCATCTAGACACACCTTCCAACATTAAAAAAGCAAAAGTTTTACGACACTATTTCGCAATATCTTACGGAAAAATGACTTGGCAAAAAAATTAAAAAAAATTAAAAAGGGACACTCGCGGTAAAATGCCCGACATTCTAATATACGACATCTCAGATAAAAAAAAAGACATGCACGTGTTAGCCCAACCATCAAGGCACACTTTCTAACACATAAACATGAAAAAAAAATGAATAATATACGGCAATTCCTTACTACGTAGTAATTTTTACAAATATTGAAAAAAAAACAGAAATTGGTAACCGCAGTTAAATACCCAATATACCAATAACTACGTCGTATCTGACAAAAACAAAGTAATGCATGGGTAGCCAGATCATCTAGACACACTTTCCAACACTAAACAAGCAAAAGTTTTACGACACTATTTGGCAATATCTTACGGAAAAATGACTTGGCAAAAAAATGAAAAAAAATGAAAAAGGGGCACTCGCGGTAAAATGGTCCTCGTGGTGATGAACGACATTTTAACTAAAAAAAAAAAACATGCACATGGTAGCCAAACAATCCACCAAGACTTTCCACAACTGATAACCTATACAAGTTGCACCATTCTACGACAATTTCATAATACGTAATAACTTTGATAATTATGCAAACTACCTCAGAAGGGTAAACTCGGACGCGAACGACCCCGACGCGTCTCAGAAATCGGGGAAGGAGTACAGCTACAGCAATGCACATCTGGACACTACTAGAGCGTGTAGGGGAGACACCTCCTGCAGGTCGATCACCCACAAATTCAGTCACAGGGGTGAGTCACGTGAGAAAAACCTGTTTTTTTTTGACGCTCGGGGTCGCAAACGACCCACCGTACCTATCCAGGGTTAAAGACAGCTGCTGATTTGCAGTCTTGTTTTTTAAGAAAAAGATTTGGTCCAATGCCAATAACTGTAGAAACTGCTACCTTGAGGTTGGGCTATTCAACCAAAGATTAGGCCTACCGTCTATATCTGTAGTTGATGACTGCTAGGGCATACGATCATAAAAACCCTCTGCCATATTATTAACTATGCCGGATGTTATATAAAATGTGGATGCAGCTAGGGTGTCCCCTGTAAGCTACGACTGTCATGATCCCCATACTGATATGACAATGAATGATTTTAAGTTATCTGGCATCCTGACATCGAAGGTCTACTAATGGACAAGGGGTACCACACGGTTTATGACTGCGGCCTAAGAAGCTAGTAGCAGAATGAAAAATCAAAGCACATACTTGGAATGTTGGTACACTAACTGGAAGATTGCAGGATATATAGGAAATGATGGAGAAGAGGGGGATAGATATCCTCTGTGTGCAGGACTCATAAAAACTAGTATTCGTATGTAAGTTCCTATCATACTAATTGTGTTTGGTTCAGCTTAATCAACTGTAATTAAGGCTAACTTGTTATTAACCGAATAAATGCACTAAATAAGATTATCTTTTTCATTTTTTATTTATGATACAGATGTCTTAGAGCCTAGGCTGAATTTGCATTATAATTTCATTATAATTATGTAAGATTTTATTTTTCTAAGAGTGAACAATTTATATTCCAGGTCCTTAAACTTAATTTCTGCAATTTGTATATTGCAGGTCGCTGTTGTGATACAATACTGAATACTGGGTATGCACAAGATGGCTTCATTTAGTGAATCTGGAAAAGCGAAACTTCCTAAGATGCAGCCATCCACCAACTGCATCATTGACTGCTCTAAATTCTTGAAAAACCCTGTTGAGAGCTGCAGAGATCAGACAACATACAGAGATTTTGGATGTAGCCAAGAGCCTAGTAGAAGGACAGATACCACGTATGCATTATCATTGCAAATGCCGTAGTATCTTTACAATGAAAAACACTTCTGAACTATATCCTTTCAAAAGGCACAAGTTGTGAACCTGAACAATCGACCTCAAGAAAATCATCCAGAGAGGCACCAACAACACCAAGAGTGTATGAACAAATATGTATATTCTGCAACAAGTCAATCAAATACCAGAAAGGACAGAACACCAAGGTAGCTCTCACAAAATGTGTTGAACTTCATGTGGATACCAGCATCCATGATGCAGCAAGCAGAAAATTTAACAACAGAACCCTTGCATTGCAAAGCAGAGAACTTGTGGCAGCAAAGGGCCATTATCGTGTATCATGATACAAGCAGTACACAAAAGTTGAATCCTCTGCCAGGTCTGATGTTGAAGAAATACATGAAGATGATGAGCAGGAAGTGTACAAAGCAACAGAAAGAACAGGTTATGATGAACTTTTCTGTTATATCAGGAATGAACTCTTGCCGTGACTTAAGATTGTTTCTTTGAAGGATCTTGCCTGCCGACTTGAGAGGTCCATGCTGTCTTGTGGTATCCCCAATAATAAGCCCTCAACTAAGAAACATGTTTGTCGCAAACCAGAATGTAATTTGGGAGAATTCCTGAATATTATCTCTGATGAGAAAGGGAAGCTTCTTGCCTATCCACATACGCTGTCAATGGATGACATTGTCAAACATGTCTACAAATTAGGAAAAAATCTGGAGAATACTTGGGAAACCAAGTCTGGCGATATCCTACAAACAGCAGCAATGCAGCTATGGAATGACATTAAGAAGCAAGATGTCAGTGATATTTGGCCATCTGATACACAGAAAAATGTCATTCCTGAATCTATCACTCGATTTCTGTTTACAGTGCTAACTGGAGAGAATGAACCCACAAATCCCTCTGAAAGGGTCCAGCACCTTGCTGCATCATTTGGCAGTGACCTGGTGTTTGCAGTTACCATTGGCAAGATAAAACCACCCAAGCACGTTCTTCTTCCATTTGCTGTTAAGTCTCTCACATGAAACACAGAAATTATTCAAATTCTAAATCATCTTGGTCACAGTGTAGCTTATTCCCAGGTCCAGAAATCGATACTGCACTTTGCATTCAGAAATTTGAAAATACCGCAAACGACTCTGTACTTCCAACAGATCTCAACTCATGTGTGTTCAATACGCTTGCATGGGACAATATTCACCATCTCAAAGAAACTCCGAGTGTATCATAGTGCCTATGGCATTGCTGTCCAGTACAAGTTTACAGGTCCAATTCCACAGAAAGTACTACCAGTAGTGGCACACATTCTGCAGCTGTTCCACAAATATTTGGATTTCCTTAGAGATGAACAAGGCCTTTGAGCTTTCTTAATGTCTTACATGGACATGACAGAAATCATGCTTGGTTTACTTCGAGCTTTCAGAGAAGGCCACTGGATGCTACATCTTGCTGCCATCCGAGATATGATACCATGGTGCTTTGCCTATGACAAGATAAATTATTCCCGCTTCCTCACCAACTTGATGTCCTAATAATAGAGAACAGTTGGCTGAATCCCTTCATTCCTCCTCAGGCTGAGCTACTTAGTCTTTCAACTGCTACTGTTGCACCATTGGACATGACACGTAACCTTATGGATGCTTGCAAAATAGGAGAAAAGTGCTACCAAACCTTCAAGGAAGAACGACTGCAGTCAGATTCTCCTACTGTGTAGTTCCATGATAAGATATCAAAGAACAAGCTGAAAACATTCTCTGATATAGGAAAAAAATCTAGAGCAACCAACATACGTCATGGCAAAGAAGTGGTCCTCAGCGCTGACAGGAAATTATTCAGCCGGATGATCCTCATGGCAGGAAGCAGAGACCTCCACATGAGTGATGTTTTGGCTCTCCCCTTAGGACCACTTCCATGGTTATTTGCCAGTTTTGATGGATCTCTTCGTCGAGCCAACAAAGCAGCCCTAGCAAAGGAGTTTGAGAAAAACATTTCCCCATCAGAAGTCATTCCACAACCTTCAGCAACCATTATTGATGGAGTGAGCTTAGTTCAGAAATTGAAAGGGAATGACAAGACATTCTCACAGTTAGCTGAAACTGCTCTAAATCATGTTCTCCATGAAGAAGCTCAAAACAGTTGCACTGATGATGTCTTTAATGTGTACAAGGTATCTTCCATCAAAGCTGCAGAAAGGGCCAGAAGGGAGACTTCCACGGGGATACAATTAAGAAATATTCCTCCTGGACATAACATACAACAGTGGAGGAAACTTCTCTCCAGCTCTTCAAACAAAGCAAGTCTCATCAAGTTCCTTGTTGAAGAATGGAAAGGAAAAAAACACAGAAACTCAAGGACAAGGAACTATTTGTTACACATGAGCAGCTGTGCTTTAACATTACCAAGGATTGGTGGCAAGAGGTCATGGAAATGAAATCTTCACACGAAGAAGCCGACACACGTCTGTAAATTCATGCTCTTCATGCAGCCGAGTCTGGTGATCACAAAGTCATTGTTGTCAATGCGGAAGACACAGATGTTCTTGTTGTGTGCCTAGGGTTTTGAAGAAGCATTCAATGTCACATGTTTCAAAAGTTTGGAACCAAAAATCGCACCAGGTTCCTTCATATCACCATGTTAAGTCAAGTTCTGGGAGAAAATGTTTGTGATGCATTACTCAGTATGCACGCATTTTCTGGTCTAGACACTGTTAGTGCATTTGCTGGTCGGGTAAATTAACCGCTTTGAAAATGTTGAAGTCAAGCAAGACCTACCAGGACACGTTCACTCAGCTGGGACAATCATGGGATGTACTTCCAGAGCTCTTCAAAAAGGTGCAAGAGATTGTCTGCTGTATCTACCTGCCTTCCACCAGCACCACAAAAGTGAACAAGGTTTGATATCAGCTATTCTGTACCAGACGTGAAGATATCGAATCCAGTCAATTGCCTTATTGTGAAGACTCATTCTTTATGCATGTTAAACGTGCCAACTTCCAAGCAACCATTTGGAGCAGGTCTCTGCAGAACGAACCTGTTGTTCCCAGACCAGAAAACAATGGATGGACAACTAACGAAGATGGCAAACTGTCGATTGAATGGATGCAAGGTTCACCTACACCTGATGCTGTCTTGGAGATGCTTTCCTGCAAGTGTATGCGCTCGTGCAAATTGCCAAATTGTACAAGTCTCAGTAACGGTCTAAAATGCACAAAGATGTGCAGACTCCAAACTTTTGAGAACCAGGCTGCAGAACACAATGAAGAAGAACACCAAATAGAGCTGACATACTGACAAAAGTGATGAGGTGTAACTTTTTTCCGTTACAGATGTGACCATATGCTAATGATGAAGTTATTTTCTTATTTCTTACAATTATGCGCACAACATAATTGCTGAAAATCAATCAAAATATAAGCCTACAATATCAATCATATGTCAATTCCGTCAGCGATGCTCAGCCTGCAATCCACAAATATAATATGTTCTGGCCTGACGGTAACTATTGAACTAGTTTTGTGCCCGACTTTGTTATGATTTTTGTATGAGATGTTAAATACGTGATATTCCACTGAGGTCAATCATTATATAAAATATGTACGTTTTATTTAGATGTTCAAACTTTGTTTGAATTTGAATGAATGCCTGTCAAAAACTATTGTTGCAACAACATTAATTATTTTTCGTGAAATTTCGATTGTCATATTCGTTTGTCAATTGTGGTAGAAATGTTCACAAGCAGATTTCTGCACCTTACAAAATTAAAAAGAACATTAAATCATCTTTCATGTGGTGGCTTATTCTGTTATATTCAATGAAAATTAGCCAAGTTATTATTACCTTAAATTGAAATAAAATCATAACGAAAGTGCGGCAAACATTTTACAATTCTAGGGTACCCTCACAAAAATGGTGATAACCAATATTAGGCTGGCAGTATGACAGGGTTATCACATCAAAACTTAAACTAGAGTCATATAGCAAATCAAAAATACCCAAGAGAATTATTCGCCTTGGGTGGTACCAATATGTGAAATTTCGGGTCTCGACCCAAGGACTATAAGGGAGTCAACCCAACACACATGAGAGTAACACCCCTCAATTCTGCCCAACATAGAGTGCCTCCACCCACGTAGGGGTAAAAAAAAATGCAGCATAGCCAAAGCCAAGGAACAATATTCAAAGTATTTGTATAACTGTAAGTCAAAGGGAGATCAAAATAAATCAAATTTCTACTGGATGACAACTATTGCATGTTTGTAATGGAAGACATAAGGGTCGAGTGTACTACAGAGTTGCAATCCAAGAAGCACAAAGGTATCCATTACTTGCACAAAAATATTAAATATCTTAAACCTAATGATGAACTTAACTCCAAGAATTTAAGAACTCACACCAGATTGCCATGAGAGGGATGTGTACCAACCGTGTGTCACACGATCGTACATACTAACGATATTTCATTTTGTGTATATATTATACTTGTATCTTCGCTCTCCCCTCGCACTAAAAAGAACCTGAAATAACATGTATGTTTTTCTCACCATTAACTGTTAACCGATGCATGTCGGTTTGAACAGGAAATTTTCTGTTGCATTGAGTTTTTGTATATAAAGGAGAGTGTTCTATAATAAAGTTAGTTGCTTTTATCCTGTCTTTGAGTCACAACCTTCTCTTGGCTCGTCACATTGGTGACCCTGGAAGTCAACTCACTCCTCCCGCCTTCCACCCCACCTCGCCCCTCCGTCGTTGGTACTATGGCGGACTCTACGGAAGTTGGCGCTGCGGCTGCTCCTTTGAAACTTTCGTCATTCGCCAGCAGAAAGGCGTTTGCTTGGTTTCAGTGCGCAGAAGTCCAGTTTCGCATCAAGGGCGTGACTCGCTCAACCACCAAAGCAGATTATGTTCTCGCAGCGATACCCGAGGACACCTTCCCGGAAATATCCGACTGGCTTTGTGAACAAGGAGACACCCCAATAGCATACGACGGGCTCGAAACATACCTTCTGCAGCAGTACTTTTTCAGCTCTCTCAACAACCGTTGGGGGACCAAAGGGCTTTGCTCGCCCTCAGGGAAATGACCAGTATCGCTCGCCTGCAACCTGCCGCAAACGGCTCTCCTCGTAAGGTGAACCTACTTCGTGCCCTTTGGATACACCGTTTACACAAACCTTTACGCGCTGCCATACCCGATGTCAATAATTTACCCACAAAGGACTTGATGACTAAAGCCGACGCCCTTATGGACAGCCACTTCAAGACCTCCATCAACGCCTCCACTCCTGACAAAGAAGACACCTATTTGACGTCAACCGATGCTGACATGAATGCCGTAGGACATGCACGCCTACCCCGTGATGTGCCGAAGCGGTGACAAAGCCACCCACCACCCACCACTCGCTCGCGCCCCAACCAATGACTTCTACAGCCACTTACTACCTCCCATTCGCCGCAGTTTTGCTATTACCACTACAAATTCAGGGCAACCGCAAAGAAATGTGCCAAGGATTGTCAGTGGCCATAAAACGTGTAAGTAGGCCGTCGCTCGTGGCGGTGGCCTCCTGTGTTTCTAATCTTTTCTTTTTACAGGATGCAGGAACGGGCGTGCGATTTTTGGTAGACACGGGTGCTTGTCGTTCTCTTTTGCCAAGGGAACTCTTCAGGACATGACGTAGTCTGTCTATGTCTGCCGATGTCTGCTTGGTAGCTGCCGACGGATCTGCGATACCCACCTACGGTTACGAGAACCTCACATTATCATTTGGAAACGGTAAATTTGATTGGAAGTTTCTCGTTACTGACGTCACATTGCCAATCCTCGGTGAGGATTTCCTCTCTCCTCTCCACCTTCTGGTCGATATCGCCCAATAACGATTGGTCAACGCAGACTCGTACTTGTCGATACTTCTTCAACCTGCCCCCTCCAACCTCAATCTCCACATCAGGGCACCCACAGATGCCTACGCCCACCTCTTCATGTCGTACCCGGAAGTTTTCTGTCCAGAACTTCGCCAAATGCCCACGGCTCCAGCCAAGCACGGTATAAATCACCATATCAAGACGACGGGACCCCCAGTCTTCGCAAAATTCAGACGTCTGGCACCGGAACGACTGGCACCCACCAAACAGACGTTCGCAGAAATGGAGGAAATGGGCCTCCAGCCCATGGTCGTCCCCCTTATATATCGTTCCGAAGAAAGACGGCTCCCTCTGTCCGTGCGAGGATTACAGGCGCCTGAACATGCAAACAGAACCGGATCACTACCCCTTCCCAAACATCGCCGACGTGACCTCCTACCTGCACAAGGCAAAGGTTTTCTCTACACTCGACCTCCTGAAGGGGTATTATCAGGTGCCAATGAACCCAGAAGACATCCCCAAGACCGCCATCACCACTCCATTTTGGCCTTCGTAATTCTGGGGCCACGTTTCAACGTCTCATGGATGGCATCTTAGGGGGACCTACCCTTTTATGTATGTTATGTGGACAACATACTTATGTTCTCTTCCTCAAAAGAGGAATACCTCCGTCACCTGCGCATCGTGCTCTACCGCCTGCAACAAAACGGACTTGTAGTCCGGTACAACAAGTGTACCTTTGGCGCCAACGAAGTGTCGTTCTTAGGGCACCGCATCACTCCTGAAGGAGTCCATCCCCTCCCTGAGAAGGTAGCAGCTGTTCAGGACTTCCCCGCGCCCTCGACTGTCAAAGCTCTGCAGGAATTCTAGGGCATGATCAAATATTATCACCGTTTTCTGCCAGCCATTGCCGCCACTCTTGCTCCCCTCTATGCCTCCCTCAAGGGCAAGCAAAAACACCTGATGTGGGGTCCCCTTCAAGAAGCGGCCTTCTGCAATGTAAAGAAGGCCTTATCAACCGCTGCGGCTCTCACTTTTCCTATCCCACATGCCCCTCTCCTTCTCTCCACCGATGCCAGCGACGTCGCAATTGGTGCAGTACTCGTGCAGGTGGTCAATGGCTCGCCCCGCCCATTGGCCTTCTTCAGCAGAAAACTCCAAGGCAAAATCCGGTTATTCTACCTTTGATCGCGAATTGCTGGCGGTGCACTTGGCTGTCCGTCACTTTCTCCATTTCTTAGAAGGTACGCCCTTCATCATTCGCACAGACCACATGCCTCTGGTGCAAGCTTTCACTCGACAGTCTGACGCCTGGTCCGCCCGTCAACGCCGACATCTCTCCACCGTGGCTGAATACAATTGCATCCTTCAATACATCCCTAGGACAATGATTCCTGTTGCCAATGCCCTGTCAAGAAACACGTTGGCTGCCGTTCAACTGGGATTGGCTTACAACGCCTTGGCTGAAGCCCAATGACAGGATCCAGAGTATCAAGCATGTAGGACATCCTGCACGTCCCTCCGTTGCGAAGACTTCCCCCTTGAAGATTCTAACATCATCCTCCTCTGTGACGTCACTGCTGGTAGACCGCGACCTTGGATTCCTGCTCCCATGCGCCGTCAGGTGTTTGATTTCATTTACAGCCTTTCACATCCCTCGTACTGTTCTACTGCACAGCTGCTGAAGACAAAGTTCATTTGGCACGGCATTTCTAAGGATGCTAAGGATTGGGTCCGCGCCTGTACTTCTTGCTAAACTTCCAAAGTACATCGACACAGATTCAGGAGTGGGCACCTTTCCTCAACCTCAGATTCGTTTCGCACACATTCACGTCGACGTTGTAGGCCCACTACCCACATCACAAGGACATCATTACCTGTTTACCGTCATCGACTGCTCCACTCCTTGGCCTGAAGCCATGCCCATGGAATCTGCAACGTCCGAATAATGTACATTTGCCTTACTCTCAGGATGGATTGCAAGAGTTGGTATCACTGAGCATATTACTTCTGACAGGGGTACCACTTTCACCTCTCAATTGTGGACATCATTAGCGAATCTCCTGGGTATCACCCTACATTAGACAACTGCCTACAACCCCGATGCTAATGGAATTATTGAACGTTTTCATCGCACCCTCAGAGCAGCATTGATGTCCCGCTACAAGGATTCCAACTGGTTTACTCAGCTTCCCTGGGTCCTCCTGGGACTAAGGACCACTCCTAAAGATACCCTCGACGTCTCGGCAGCTGATCTCCAGCACATACGTCACATCGTGGGAAAATTTACTCCATGCCCCCAGACTTACAAGCCCCCAGCGAAGCATCACATACCGACAGACTTGCACTCTACAACGCACGTCTTCCTGAACGACACTAGCAAG
>NC_090757.1:83569670-83589670 GCF_036898095.1 Palaemon carinicauda
CCTGGATATCATCGAATGCTACAAGTGCCATCGCTGAAAGGCAGAGTTCCCCTCCTAGTGTTATGTAATTTCCCCCGGGTTCAGAGGGTTTTTCGTGTTCCTTGTTGTGCAATGAACCCTGTGATTAAGTTCTCTCATTGCTCACTTTATCTGAATCATGTTGGTTTTCGGGTAAAGAAACATCTCTCTGTAAAAGGTAAGTTCTAACTCACTGCGACAGAGGTGTACCCATTTCTTTTGAAGTTTTTCATCTCTTGGGAAGCAATAGAAAGAGACATCTTTATCTTATTTCCCTCTACTATAAAAGAACACCACATACTTCAGGCATTTAAAAAAAAAATCATGGAGATAAGACAGGAAATTAAATAATCTAAACGAATAACAGGTATGGACTGACCCAACTTCACCCATGGGAGTGGTGAACTAAGCCGCCAGCATACTTCACCCCGCAGGCTCTAGCAGCTTAATCCCTGTCCGTGACCAGACCTAGAAAATATAGACCTTGGTGGACACACAATACCTTATCATCGGTCATTTCAACGTTTTATTTCAAAAATTTATATGGGAACTCAATCCACCGTAATGCAAGGGTGGCATATCTCAAAAATGTATATATATATATATAAATTTAGCAATTTCCAGGGACAGCAATTTGTCTTTGTTATTAAAGTGGTAGAGATTTTCTTTACATGGTATATCATTTCACAAGTAGAATAAGTAAAATGCTAACCCTCTTCTTGTGGATGTTCACCATCTCCATCTCTTGTGGAGAAGTAAGTCCTATCTAAATTTTCTTTTATACTGCAACTACCATCGGACTCCAGGTCAGAGAATAGTGGAATGTAACAAGCTAACTTCAACTTTATTATTATTTCGTTATTATATTGTCTATTTCTATGCTAATGTCAACCTTATGAAAAAAAGGATGTTAAATATAACCATACAATTGTCACTCTTCTATGACCCATTGCGGGCTTATGAAAATATATGTTGTTACTAAATTTAGTTATTTGGGAACTGTCCTCTCCACTCCCACCTCCTTGGTTACTTATGGAGTGCTTCGAGCACCTAGCCCATCTACCAATGCAGCGCTTTGGTTCCCGTATCCTTTGACGATGCCCTTCGACAGAAGTGATACGTTTGCCTGCTTTCACCGCGCCAAGATTTGGTTTCGCATCAATCACCCTTTATCAAAAGGCCTACAGTCCTTTGTATTTGCCTCTGCAAACTGTCCTGAAGAGGGATGGATTCCTACGCCCTTGTGGAGATTATCGGTATCTTTATATGCAGACAACCAAATCACTACACCCTCTCCAACATAGTTGATATCACCACCTGCCTTCACAGAGATAAAGTATTTTCAAACCTCGACCTCCTGAAAGGGTATTATCAGGATCCCATAAACCCAGAAGATATGCCTAAGACCATCATCATCGCCACCTTCGGCACATATACTTTCAATTACTCCTTCTTTTCCCTTTGTAATGCTGGAGCCACATTTCAACGACTCATGGCTGGCATCTTAGGGGACCTCTGCTCCATCGCATATTACATACATTTCACTCAATCGTGAAAAGAGATAAGAAGATTAGGCTCCCTCCTATCATTAATTTGCTAAGTTAATCAACTAACCATATGATGTTGCCTAGAAGCCGGATATTTGCCTGGTCAGTGAGAATTATATATCTAACCTCCATATCGGTATTTTACACCTCTCTCTCTCTCTCTCTCTCTCTCTCTCTCTCTCTCTCTCTCTCTCTCTCTCTCTCTCTCTCTCTCTCTCTGTTTATTTATGCAAAAGTAATGCAAATTTAATGAAACTTTTCAAACTATCTAAGTTTGGTGCATTAGTTCCTCAAGACAATCTCCTTAACATGCTGTGGTGTCTTAAAAGGACTATTTCTTCCTGACCTGTTACCACTATTTCTATGTGTAGCTTTCTTCAAACTCTCTTGTTCCTCTAATTTATAAAGAAAATAATTTCACTTTACCTAAATTGTTTTCTCCTCAATCCTCATTATCAAAGTAGGTCAATGACAGTGGTTCCCCAACATCTAGATCTTTGCATTGATAATGTTTATTTAATGATATACAAGTCCATTGAAATTTTAGGTATGATTTTTTATTGCAAATTTACTTTTGAGAAACACATTCGGTCAGTTTATTCTTCAACTGCACAAAAAAATGGCCTATTGAGAAAGTATTTTTGATGATCAAGCTATTCTGAACATATGTTTTAATTCTATCATTCTACCTCGTTTCGAGTATTGTTCTCCTATCTGGTCATCAGCTGCTGACTTTCATCTAATTTGTTGGACAAAAAAATTGTGGTCTATTGAATTTCTTATTCCTTCTCTGGATATTAATCTCTGGTACTGTCTTTTAGGTACTTCTTTTTGCATGTTGCATAAGATTTTTTTTTATAATACTGACCATCTACTGCATTTAGATTTTCCCAGACTAACATCCTGTACTTAGTACCAGGTGTTCTAGATGTTTTATTCCACCTGTTATCAGATTGTGGGATAATCTTCTTATTCGGGCGGTTGAATCGGTGTAACTTCCAGTTCAAACTTAGAATAATTTTTTTTTTGTTTATGTGGAACAAGTTTAAATACGGCAAGTTTCTTTTCATAGTTTATATATTACAGGTCTATATGAACGTCGTTATTGATCTTAAGATAGTTTGTACTCTTCATCCGTTATTTCTCACGTAGTTTGTTTATTTCCTCATTTCTTTTCCTCACTAGACACTTTTTCTCTGCTGGAGTCCTTGGTCTTATAGCATCGTGCTTTTCCAACTAGGGTTGTAGCGTTAGCTACTACTACTACTACTACTACTACTACTACTACTACTAATAATAGTAATAATAATAATAATAATAATAATAATAATAATAATAATAATAATAATAATAATAATAAAATAATAATAATAACCTCTCCTAGGCTTGAAAGAATCTCCTTTCATATCCGTGCAATGAAGGCTAATTAACAGTTAAATGGAGTAATAGATCATTTAGAATTGGCAATTAAAGGAAATGAGGATGTTGACGCGTAGTTCATTTACTAGTGAAACTTTAGACGATACAGATGATGACAATCGAAGTTTCATGCTAAATTAAATGTTCATGAAAATGATCACATAGTAATAATTCTAACTATGTGAAAAATTAGAATTACCTTTATTTACGAAATAATAATAATTGGAACAAATTTGTATTCGATTTGAATTTTAGAATTTCGGCCATATTTGCTCTGCGTCTTCATTCACCTTTAGTCAATATAACAATATTAGTGCAATGGCATATAAACTGTGAAGTTAGCAAGTAATTAGGATCATCATTATACAAATGTTAAGCCTTATGAATAGATCCAAATGTTATCTTCGATTAACATAAAGAGAACCTCGTACAATTCACTTCTCAGAAAGAAAAAATGTCACCAAACTAATGCTTTAAACTCAAGAATATCTAAATGAATGGTTATTCAACCCATAATATTTATTGATATATTCATATGTTTATAAATATTTATGAATACCGAGATCTTCGCTGTTAAGGAGCAGGATGCGCATGGCAGATGTCATATGCCTTTATGTCTTGAGCAGCTTCTCCAAAATGACATGGAATTCAATAATTCCCCATTAAGTACCGTGCCATTATGTGGGAAATGTTTGGAAAGGTACTGTATTTAACAAGAAGATTCGTCACCTCAATTTTCATGATCGTCGCCCGCTTCTACTTGAAAATACAATACAATGTAAGTCGCTTCCTTCCTCGTCTCTTCCTTTAGATGCTGTCTTCAAAAAATGCTTGCCTGCATGATGCGTATCTGGATTCATATTCACATCATCTCTTCAACTTCCAAATCATACCTTTCTTCGGGATCTGAAGACCATTATAATATATATTTATGAAGTCGTCTTATCTTATGTGAGGAAAGAAATATATCAAAACAATGTAATATGGTTTCCACTATTTCTTTACAAGAGCAGAGAATAGAAAGGAAAATTTTTAGAAACTTCTCCCTCGGAATAAATACTGTATTATGTAATATATTTGATTATATATATATATATATATATATATTTATATATATATATATATATATATATATATATATGTGTGTGTGTGTGTATTTATATATATATAGGTAGTAGGTTGGCCAGGCCACCAGCCACCCATTGAGATACTGCTGCTAGAGAGTTATAGGGTCTTTTGACTGGTCAGACAGTACTACATTGGATCCTTCTCTCTGGTTACGGTTCATTTTCCCTTTTGGCCACACATATACTGAATATTCTGACCTATTCTTTACAAATTCTCCTCTGTCCTCATGCACCTGACAACACAGATTACCACATAATTCTTCTACACTCAAGAGGTTACTAAAATTGTAATTGTTCAGTGGCCACTTTCCTCTTGGCAAGGGTAGGAGAGAATCTTTAGCTATGGTAAGCAGCTCTTTTAGGAGAAGGACACTCCAAAATTAAACCATTGTTCTTCAGTCTTGGGTAGTGCCATAGCCTCTGTACCATGGTCTTCCAATGTCTTGGGTAGAGTTGTCTTGCTTGAGGGTACACTCGAGCACCCTATTTAATCTTATTTCTCTTCCCCTTTATTTTGTTAATGTTTTATAGTTTACATAGGCGATATATATTTTAATGTTAGCCTACTGTTCTTAAAATATTTTATTTTCCTTTTTCCCTTTCGTCACTGGGCTATTTTTTCTGATGAAGCCCCTGGGCTTATAGTATCCTGCTCTTCCAATTAGGGTTGTAACTTAGCAAGTAATGATAATGATTATAATCTAAGCAACATCTTAACTTACCACCTAATCTCTCTCTCTCTCTCTCTCTCTCTCTCTCTCTCTCTCTCTCTCTCTCTCTCTCTCTCTCTCAGCCCTGATAAAAACAGTTTAGCCTTTCCGCAGTAACTAATAATTGCAACCACCCGGAGAATTTAATGACCATAATAATCGTGCATAGAGTTTTTGAGATGAATCCGATGGGTAACTCCCTGCTGCATACCATACTCCGCACTCCCATTACCTGCATAATGCTTACTAATCTGAAATAAGCCGACCAATGACATAATAGCACAATACGGGAAAGCCCTCGCCGAATTTTAAATGTTTTCGTCCTTCATACACTTGTTATTAAAGATTTCTATCAAACCATGGAGAGAGAGAGAGAGAGAGAGAGAGAGAGAGAGAGAGAGAGAGAGAGAGAGAGAGAGAGAGAGAGAGAGAGAGAGACCTTCATTTTCAAAAGATACAACTAAGGCATGGAAGAATGTATTGTTGAAATTATCTCATTATCCAAGTGGCTGCATCCGAAGGAGCTGAGGGAGTAGGTGGTGGGAGGGTGGAGGACTAATGGTACTATTGGGTGAGAGAGGGATTTAGGCAGGGAATGTGGTTGTCTAGTGAATGGTGCCCTTAGTCACTTAATTTTAGGGACACCGAGTTGATAAGGCGGCATCCTAAATTTCATAGATTAATAAATTCGTTTCTTAGTCGATGAAGAATGCTACACCGACTGAATCCAATGGACATTTATTACTGCAGGTTCAAAGGAAGAAAATCTTTTGGCCAACATATCATTAATGTGGATTTCCAAAAATAAAGCTGTTTTATATCCTAGGATGAAATTGACCTTCTTTACAGTAGCAACTGATAAGTCATACAACTTCATCTCTTTTTGTAGCTATGGCTCCTCACGGAAATTAGTGTATCCTTTTAATAAAGAATTGATCTGAAATCGCAGAAAACATTGTAGGAAGATGAAAGGCACATTGCTAAAGGCATACAAAAGTGTTTAATGAAAATTCTAAGCGCAACAGAATACTCATTTCAAGTTCCCAATAGGTGCATAAATATCAGGAATGCAAATAATTACACACTAAAAATAGAATTAACCAAGTTGCTACGTTACAATGTTTTTTGTTTGGTTTTAAGGTATAAGGAATATAGAATCTAGAAAGATATATTTTCTAATAGGTACACGAAAGAGGCTCTCCATCTAAGCGAGAGGAGAGTCTTTAATTATTAAGAGGCTCTTTCTAGGAGTGAGGAAAGTCTTTAATTATTGTTGGTGCTTATTCATAAATTTTCCTCACTAGTCGAATACCTTTCTTTTCTGATAACAATACCTTATCTCGATTATCCATAGTAATAAAACGTCGACCCTTTAATTACTTTTGATCATCTTGATTACATATCACTTAACTGTAAATTACAATACAAAACCGGTAATAGAAAAGTCAATTTATTACGCACGACGATGGAGCGTCTGGTCAACTATGTATATTTTAATATACAGTGCATCAATGACGAGTATATTTCCATCCCAATTCTTTCTCGTGTCGACCAAATATCTTGACAAATGTTCATTTAGGGTATCTGTATTGTATTCTGAACAAAATTCAAATAAAAGCAAATGAAATTGGACTGCATGTCACATGAGCTCCAAATGTACAAGCTGGGGTTCAGCAAAAACATGCTAATAATTCACACAAAAATAAAATTATTTTCTATTTCTTAACTTTTTTATCAATAAACTCAAATTGAGAGGCATCACTAATGTACCTTCAGCGTCTTAATCGAGATAAATTTCATATGATAAACAAACCCTTCGGATGGATCTTCCTCTAATTAAGTATGCATGATTGATTTTGTTACTGTTCTTAAAATATTTAAATCTAATGATAAATTACTTCTCTTATTTCCTTTCCTCACTGGGCTATTTTCCCTGTAGGAGCCCATGGGCTTATAGAATCCTGCTTTTCCAACTAGGGTAATAGCTTAGCAAGTAATACTAATGATAGTTATATCAGTGCAAGGGGAGAATGATAACGATAATGTACAAAATAACAGAAATACCGTTATAGTGTACGAGCGTGTGTGATACACGTGTGGCACATGGCTCCCTCCTAAAAAAGACACACATGTGAAATAGGGCTTCCTGCTCCGGAGACGAACACTGTAGGCAGGTAATCTTGCAGAAGATAAGCAGGTTTGAGGCAATCAATGGAGACCAAGTCTTCATTACCAGGAACGTTCAGTAAGTATGCCTTCCTTGTTCGACAGATGATCACGAGGAAAGGACCCATGTAGGGGGCATTAGAGGTGGCTTGCTGGTAATGTTGTACAGAAAAACGTGCAACGCCTTGTACAAATCTGTCGGTATGCGTGTTTGCTGAGGGTTTGCAGTAAATTTTCCTGCAAAATGAAGTAGGCGCTAGAGATTCTCAGACTCAGGGAAGATGGGTAAACCTGTTGGAGCCCTTGCAGCAGGACATCAAAGATGCTTTGAGGGTATGATGAAAACGTTCAACCATAACGTTGGTTGCAGGCTTGTATGATGAGGTTGTGTGATGACGGGTCAAACCCAGGAGATTCGGTAATGATGTCCATAATTAAGAGGTGAAAGTGATACCCCTGTAGGAATTAATATGCTCAGGGATACCAAATCTCGCTATCCATCCTGAAAGTAAGGCAGATATACACAAGGCGGACATTGCAGTTTCCACGGGAATGGCTTCAGGCCAACGAGTGGAGCTGTCAATGACAGTAAACAGGTAACAATATCCTTGTGATGTGGTAGGAGATGTAAAACATCAACATGAATGTGGGTAAAAGGCCACTGAGTTTGAGGAAAGGTGCCCACTCCTGAATCCGTGTGTCGATGTACTATTGAGGTTTGGCATGAAGTAAGAGCACAGACCCAATCCTCAGCATCCTCAGTAATGCCATGCAAAATGAACTTTGTCTTTAGCAGCAGTGCAGTAGAATGGTGCAAGTGATGTGAAAGGCCACATGAATGAAATCAAACACCTGTTGGTACATGGGATAAGGTATCCATGGTCTAGGTCTATCAGTACTGACGTCACAGAGGAGTGTGGCGTTGGATTCGTCGAGAGGAATATCTTCCCAATGAAGGAATGTGCAGTATGTCATACATGCTTGATACTCTGGATCTTTTCGTTGTGCTTCTGCTAAGCTTTGTAATCCAATCCTAGGTAAATTTAAGCCCATGTGTTTCTTGACAGGGCATCGGCAACATTATTCCTTTTCCCAGAGACTTGCTGAAGGGTCCAATTGTATTCAGCCATGGTAGAGATATGTCGGTGTTGACTGGCAGTCCAGGCGTCGGACTGTCGAGTGAAGGTATGCCCCAGAGGCCAATAGGCAGGGAGAGCAGTTGACCACCAGGTCGAGTACTGCCCCAAAAGTGATGTCACTGGAATCAGTGGAGAGAAGGAAAAGTGCATGTGGCACTGGAAAAGTGAGTGGAGCAGCAGTTAATAGGGCATTCGGCATTCTTTGCATTGCAGAAGGCCACTTCTTGAAGGGGACCCCACTTCAGGTCTTTTGGCTTGCCCATGAGGAAGGCGTAGAGGGGGGCAAGAGCGTTGGTGATGGCTGACAGGAAAGGGTGATAATATTTGTTCTTTCCCAAGAATTCTTGTAGTGCTTTGACAGACAAGGGCGTGAGGAAGTTTTGAACGGCTTCTACCTCTCAGGGATTAAGACTGGAGTGCCCCAAGAATGATACTTCGTTGGCGCCAAAGGTACATTTGTTGTACTGGAATACAAGACCATTTTGTTGGAGGCGGTTGAGCACGATGCGGAGGTGACGGAGGTGTTCCTCTTTGGAGGAAGAGAACACAAATATGTCGTCCACGTAATATACGCAGAAGGGGAGGCCCCCTAAGATGCTGTCCACGAGACGATGAAAAATGGCCCCAGCATTACGAAGGCCAAAACTAGAGTACTTGAAAGTATATGTACCGAAGGGAGGGAGGGATGATGGCAGTCTTGGGAATGTCATCTGGATTCATGGGAAGCTAATAATACTCCCTCAGGAGGTTGAGCGTGGACAAAACCTTTGCCTTGTGCAAGTAGAAGGATACGTTGACGATGTTTGTGAAGGGGTAGTGATCCGGTTCTGTCTGCATGTTCAGGCACCTGTAATCTTCATATGAACGAAGAGAGCCATCTTTTTCAAGTGTAACGACCATGGGCTTGAGGGCTTTTAGCAAAGGCCCATTTCTTCCATTTTAGCAAACGTTTATTTAGTGACTGCCAAACGATCAGGTGACAAACATCTGAATCTTACGAACATTTTGATATGGTAATAAGTACTATGTTTTACGAGAACCATGAGTGTTTGACGAAGTTCTGGAGAGAATGCTTCCAGATACTATATGAAGAGGTGGGCATTGGCAACCATGGGTGTACTGATGTGGAGAGTGAGGCCAGAGGGGGCCGGTTGGAGAGGCATCAAGGAGTACAAATCCACTCTAACTAACATTCGATGAGCTACATCGACCAGGAGGTGGAAATGTGATAAGAAATCTACACCAAGGATTGGTAATGTGATGTCAGCAACGAGAAACTTCTAAATATATTTCATGTTTCCAAACGATAATGTGAGGGTTTCACAACCGTGGGTGGGTATCGCAGAATCCTTGGCAGCTACCAGGCGGAAGTCGACAGATTTAGACAGACTACTTCATGTCCTGGAGATTGGCCTTGGCAAAACAGAAAAGTAAGCACCCTGGTTCACCAAAAATCGCACCCGCGTACCTGCATCGTGCAAAAATAAAAGATTAGTTACAGGGGAGAATACCAATGGCCTACTTACAAGTTTTTTAGCCACTGACAAACATTGGCACTTTTATTGGCAGCAGCCACAAATTTGGAGTGGTAGTGGCATAACTGCAGCTGATGGGCATCAAGAAATGGCTGGAGAGATCGTTGGTTGGAGCGTAGGGGAGGGGTCGTACATGTAGGTGGTGGGGGTCAGCTTTGGTCTTTGTGGAATAGGTGTCCACTTCATCAGGAGTGAAGGCGTTGATGGAGGTCTGTAAGGTGAGGAAGTAGCTGTCCATAAGGGCTTCGACTTTGGTCATCAGGTCCTTCATGGGCAAAATATCGAAATTGAGGATAACAGCACGTACAAGTTTGGGTAGGCGTCGTACCCAAATGGTGTGAAGTAGATTCACTTCATAAGGAGAGCCGTGTGTGGCCGGTTGTAGGTGAGGGCAAGCGAAGCCTTTTGGTCTCCCCACGGTTGTTGAGAGAGCTTCCCAGTGATGGCAGGGACTGCTTTAGTAGTATGATTTAAGGGCGGCATAAGTTATTGGTGGGTCTCCTTGCTTGCACAGCCAATTGGATATTTCCAGCAAAGTGTCCTCAGGGATGGCCGTGAGAACATAATCTACTTTGGCGCTTGACTGATTAACGCCCTTGATGCGAAACTGGACTTCACCCAGCTGAAACCAGGTGAACGCTTCTCTGCTGGTGAAGGACAGTAGTTTTGGTGATGTGGCGTTGATAGTAGAGTCAGTGTCAAAAGGCGGCATCATCAAACAATAAGAGACAGCGGTGAGGGGGAAAGAGGGGAAGGAGCTGGTCACTCCGCTGGTCACCAGTGTGTGAGCAAGCATATAGGTGATAACTGAGAGACGGCGTAATTACAACTGACTTTATTTGGACGCAGTATGAGTTTAAATACAAGCCATTCCAAGCAAGAACGACATAGAAAATCTAATACAATGATTCAAGTACATACAGGAATAGAAAGGCTTTCAGTGCGAGGGATAATGTAAAAAAACACGATACCATTACAGCGTACAAGCCTGTGTGATATACGTGCGGTACACCATGTTGCTCTTTTTCTGTCTCTTATTGTCAATCTCATCATTATTCTTTCCATCCCTCTTAGGGTGGTTGCAATAGTTTATGCTCTGGTAGTCTATCAGCTGGACCAAAAAAAATTTGGACCATTGGTACCAAACATGGGAGCAAATGCTATCAGTTATTCTGTTAAAGGTATAAATCTGTAGATAATGAAAATTATGATATCAATATGGTAGCTTTCTATAAGATATAATTATGTTTAATATGGAATGTCGGTCCTTTTAATAACTTTTGTCCATGATGACCTTTCAGAAGATTTCCATCAATAACTTCAAGTAGGAAAAAAGTATCATTACAAATTTGGTATTCATCTAGAGCCAGTAGATAGGTAGTTAAGATAAAAATCCACATGTGGTAAAATATGATTTGCATGAAAATAAATTTGCTTTTATACTTACCCAAACTCCTTAAATTTTTTTCTTAATCAATGTTTATTCTTCTTGATTAACAGTAAGGATCATAAGAATAATTATTTTACTGTTGTTACATTAACAAAGGCCTTTGTTATAAAGCACATGTTTGTTCATAAGTTATCGTGCATATTTTGCTAAACATTTTGTGAAAATAAGATAAGAAGTCGAAAAAATTATAATTTTAGGCACATACTTTTTGAAGGGCATTTTATGATAACTTTCGGTTTCCTAAGGATCGAACTACAAATATTATACCAATGAAAAGCGAACAAAATAAGCTTTTACAAAAAATAAATATTTAGGCCTAGGTTTAAACAAGTTGCCAAAATAAGTTTATTTACTATGTAGTGGTGTATCAACCAGAAAACAGTTATGGCCACTTTGGAAACAAGGAAACAAATATATATATATATATATATATATGTGTGTGTGTGTGTGTATATATATATATATATATATATAGACCTTGGTAAGAGAAAAGCACGCACAATGTAATTTGATCTCTCTTTGTTTCTCTTAAATCATCTGCAAATTCTACATAAAGCTCCTTTTGTACAAAGCATCAGAGCAACAATGAAGAACACACTGTACATGGTGGCTACATGGAATAAGAACCAATGTTTGTATTTAGCTAAACTTAACTCATCTATATTCTTGACTCGAGG
Source organism: Palaemon carinicauda (assembly GCF_036898095.1). Classification (NCBI taxonomy): domain Eukaryota; kingdom Metazoa; phylum Arthropoda; class Malacostraca; order Decapoda; family Palaemonidae; genus Palaemon; species Palaemon carinicauda. Next base: position 83,581,459 of record NC_090757.1, read on the forward strand.
GGAATGTTTGGAATGTTTCAACATCTGCAGGAGAATATGTAAACATGGCAGAAGCAATTGGTTAATGTTGTTAGACGTATTTGACTAATTAGGAATTGTCTATATGAATAGTCACTCGGTACAAGATGAAAAGCTTTTAGGCAATATTATGCTTGAATATGAGATGCATCTGACAAGTTTAAGGTTATGAAACTAATTTAATAACCAGGTTCATCAATTTCCCCTTTGCCCAATATCTGGTTGGTTTACACATGCTTTAAGTTTGCACATGTGAGTGCACTTTAAGCCAATCACAATGCATGCGCACTCAGGTGCTTTACACGACGTTAAGGAAATGCATGCTAGCAATTTCAGGACCTAAGTTTGGGCTGGAGATCTATCCATCCAGTTGATAGCTAGCTTACTTTGTCCTTTAACTGTGTCCATACTCCATATGTTGCCAACCAGATTGGAACGTCATGGTGACTCATTTAACAGTCGCCATATAGCAGTTAGATAATTCACCCGCTGAATACGATTGTATAGGCAGTCCTGACATAGTGGTAGTTGATGTGATTCTACTTCCCATATTTTGTGCAAAATAAATGATACCGCACATCATTGATTCTCTCCCCGTTGCTATTGGACACCTACAGTTTGCAAGTGAACAATTCGAGTGACACGTGTAGTGCTGGTGCCAAATTTCATTCCTTGTCTAATTGATTGAATGCATCTTGTGTTGCAAGATCCTTCCTAGGAAGTTTCAATTCTGCATGTTTACACTTCCAGCAAAAGTACTGACGCTTCCACACACTTTAAAGGCATGGATGGCTAAAAGTCCTTTAGGCAATACACATCAGAACCACATGCAGTTGCCACTTTATTGTACTTACATCAACATATCTTGGACGTGTTCTTGTAACTGATTTCAGGAACAGTGTCGCCTTTATTTTGTCACTAAAAGCTACACACATCAAGAAAACATCTGTATCTTCAGCAACTATAATAACTGATGCTATTCCAGTCTGAGCCACATAATCTGCATGTAGCAAATGGCAGATAGCTGATTCCTCGTGTGTTGCTTTTAACCATGGCTCTTCCCATTTCTCCCTTGTTATCAAAACGCACTTACACTTGGTCTAACAAACAGCTTCTTTCAAGCAGTACATTCTTTGTGGCTGGCTGCATTCACTCGTGAACTAAACTTCAACTAAACGGGTTTTGTTGCCTGTACTAGACAAGGATATCCTCCATTATTAAATTATGTGGACAGAATCAATATTTATGTACTGGACACTTGGCTCAAATGCTCATTAGTGCCTTATGCTGTTTTTGTGTTACACATCATAGACAATGTCAACTTGGCTACTTTGTGCACCTTTTCTCAAAGCTGAAGAGTGTATGGTTGATGCTATTTCTCCAGATGTTTTCTAGACCGCCCTTTGTTTTGTTTTGTTTAAACAAAGCCATTCCATCTATACTGACAGCTGATAGCCGAGGCCTATGTTCTGTAGAAGGTATATTTATCTGCAAAATATTTGCTAGAGGTGACTTTTTTTATAACAAGATATGTTTTGGAGATTTTGGAGGCTGCATCTGTTGTTGTTGTTGTTGTGTGTGTACATATATATATATATATATATATACATATATATAATATATATATCTATACATATATATATATATAATATATATATAACCAGATGTGTTTTGGAGGTTTTGGAGGCTGCATCTGTTGTTATTGTTGCTGTGCGTGTACATATATATATATATATATATATATAACAAGATATGTTTTGGAGGTTTTGGAGGCTGCATCTGTTGTTGTGTGTGCACACACACACACACACACATATATATATATATATATATGTATCTATCTATATATATATGTATACACACACACACACATATATATATATATATATGTGTGTGTGTGTGTGTGTGTACATACGTATATATATATATGCTTATATATATATATATATATATGTACATACATATATATGCTTGTATACACACACACATACACACACACACATATATATATATATATATATATACATATATTAATCCTTGTATGCAAAATATGTTTTATACAGTGAGACTAATGACCTTTTTAAGAGTACTATGGCTGTCATAAATTGTAGGGTACGATCACTGAACTCTGTTATACGAGATGTGTACCAAGTCTCATAAGGTGATGTGCTGAGACCCTATTGGTGACAGTATATTTCCATCACAGTGGAGAATACCACAAAACCTAACAGATCTGCATATTGGTAGAGCAACATTGAATCTCACTTGACGAGGCTTAGGCAGTACTATTCAACCGATCATTAGACAAGGTACTTGTCTGAGAGTATCGAACTGTGCATAGTGTATTCACAAACCTTTTTGTAATAAAGTTTAAAAAAACCATGTTCCGATGTCTCATTATCTGTTGACATGGTATGTAATTGGTACCATGTGTAAAAATATGTCTGTTTGTGTATGCTGTGAGCAAAGTTGTTCTTTAAGCCGATGAAATAAAGGTTCAAGATGCCTAGATACACAAGAAGTAACATAGAAGTTGCTGCTGCGGGAGATGAAAACGAAGGAGCAGTTGTTTACAGTGATGTCTATGAAGAATATAGACGAGAACAACGAATGCAGGACTTAGAAAATACATTAGATAACCTAGCCGAGTTAATAAACAGGTTCTTAGAGGAACGAGAAGAGGAGCGGCGTGCAACCACAGCATACTCGACGTACATGAACGAAGTTCAAAAGCAGACAAGTGAAAGTTCACAGGCACAGCCGAGTGAAGATACACAAAACTCCTGGCAAATGTTAGGCCTTTTGTTGATCAGCAGCCTAAAAAGGGTTTCTATTGATCGAAGTGTTTTTAAGAGACTTTGAAGTAGCCACATATGGGTGCTCAGAAAGAGAAAAAGCAATTCAAGTAATTAGGTTACTGAAAGATGCTCTGGCATTGGAGGTAATGTGTTAGCCACAAGGCAGTTTAAGAAGTTATACTGAAATAAAACGACGTTTAATTGAGAAATACGCCATACCCGATGCGAGAAAAGGGGATATAAAGGAAAATTACGAACTGAAGACTCAAAAGTGCAAGACAGTTCTTAGTTTTGCAACTCTCATTTTTCGAGATTGTGATTCGTTTGCTACACGGAGTCCAAAAAAAGCAATTGCCTGTAAACATATTCGCAGGTTAGTAAACCCATATTTATGTGGTTATTTGTTCGATGACAATTGCTTGTTAACAGACATAGTGATAGCGATACAAAACATTCTAGAAGGATTGCCAGAAGAAAAAATGACTGAGAATAACTGCCCAATTCCAAGAAGGTGGGAGCCATGAGAGGCACTCTCAAACATCCAAAGCGGGAGAGAGGAGAACACAGTCAGCAGGTGAGAAGAGTCTTCAGATGTTGGTAGTGTGGGGGTGAGGGGTACCAATGAGTGGAGTGCCCCACCTAAGGATCGCCCCGCTGTTACAACTGTCAGGCCTACGTTCATCTACATCGAGAGTGCCCAGCAAAAAACGCCGAGGGCGGACTGGCGGGCTGTGGCACAAGCATACCACCCCCCTCCCAACATCCGAGGAAAAGGAAACAGAGGAAAGGGGATACGAGAGAGATTGATAACCCCCCCCTCCCCCACATGACCACAGAAGCAGCAGCCGAGGCAGCGGTGAGAGTGATTACGATGGACTCGATGGAGCAGGGACTGGGGCCTCCCTTGGTACCCCCGACCTCACCCCAGCAGCAGTAAGGACAGGAGCAGAGGGCAGCGGTACTGTGAGCGAGGTCGTTGGCTCGTGCCCCACATATCCTAATGGGCGGCTAGGAATGTTAGCAGTCAGGATTGGCCTACCAGATAAGTCCTTTCGAGCGCTGATCGACACAGGAGCCAGCGTTTCCCTTATTGAAAAAGAATTATCATCAAACCCACTAGAGTCAGTGGCATCCATCATCCTAGACACGCTAGGAGGAGTTAAGCTACACGCAAGGAATACAACGATCGTCAGCTTTAAGATGGGATCTGTGACGTTTATTCATGATTTTTTTGTCTTGGCCACCTTGGGAATTCCAGGAATCGAGGCTATACTTTGGTTAGATTTTATTATTGGTAATCAAATATACATTTGCGGGGAAAAAGATGGAATAACAGTAAAAGCAGGAGGGAGTATTTTGCCGGTAGAAAGTCATGAGAGAGTAAGTGCTTGTCCGGGAATGGAGAGATGATTAAGTAAGGTAACAGCTATACCTGAAACAGGCAAAGTATTACCTCCCCAGACACGTACGAGCATATCAGGGACCCCATGTCAGCCTCTATCAGAGGGAACCAAGGTTGTAGTTAAACCCCATGACAGATGGGCACACGTAGTCTGAGAGGGCTTGTCAGAAATAAAAGAGAACAGAGCTGATATAACGATAGGTAATTTGTCAAATAAATGAGTTGTCATAGGAATTGAATCTGTGTGTGAATTAGAGTTATGTGAAATTGCTAATAATGGGATCTTGGGAGCCACAACTACAGGATACACAGACAAATGCACTCAGAACTTGATTATGCAACCGCAAAAACTATGTCCTCCAGAATATCAACATATAGTTAGTAACATTGTTAATAATTATTCCGATGTAATTGCAATTGAAGATGAGCCCCCCAGGAGGATTGATCGATTCCCCTTTAGCATTGAAACTGGGCAGGCGGAGCCAATCCGGTCAAGGCCTTGTAAGATACCCATTCATTTCCAGGGAGAGATAAAAAGGGAAATTAGTATATTAAGGGAACAAGAGATAATCGAGGAGAGTGAATCTCCATGGGCTTCACCAATTGTAGCTGTTAGGAAAAAGGATGCCTCGGTAAGATTGTGTGTTGATTATAGGAAGTTGAATGCAGTCACGAAGGATAATGCATTTCCATTGCCCTCGATCGAAGAATTTCTTGTCAAGGTACGGGATAGTAAATATTTTACAACCATCAATCTAAAATCTGGATACTATCAAATACCCATTTAGGAAGAGAGTAAATATAAAACGGCATTAATGACTAACGTTTAGCTATTTCAGTTTAATTTTTTTCCTTTTGGTGTTAAAAATTATCCAAGTCATTTTCCCAGTGTAATGATGGGGGTTTTGTCTTCCTTAATTGACCACAATATTCTTGTTCATTTAGACGATATCATAACTACAGAGAAAACGGCCGAAGAACATAATAATAATATTCATAAAGTTTTAGAAGCATTGCGACGTAATGGTATGAAAATAAATTTGTCAAAGTGCAAATTTTTCTGTAAACAGGTCGAATTTATGGGTCATATAATAACCCCAGAAGGTATCCAACCCTACCCCAGTAAAGTAGAAGCTATTTGAGATTTCCCTAGGCTCGTACCACTAAGGAAGTAGCTAAGTTCCTTGGGCTCGCTGTGTATTACCGTAAATTCATAAGAGGTTTTGGAGAGATAGCGAGACCCTTAAATGCTTTAAGGTAACAAAATGTAATAAATTGGGGAGTGGAAGAAGAAAGGGCCTTTAATCATTTGAACGCTGCCTTTACTAGCAATGACTTACTCGTATATCCTAGATTTGATCGCCCGTTTTTGGTGAAAACAGATGCAAGTAGCGTAGCTATTGGTGGCGAAATTTCTCAACAGGATGATAAAGGTAGAGATCAACCCATTTGTTTTGCTTCCATGGCATTAAAAGGGGCAGAAAAGAATGGGCTTTTCTCTGGATTCTAGAGAGGCATCAGTTCTTTTTATTAGGTCAGCCGATTGAGTTGCAAAGTGATCATAGCCCCTTACGTGATTTATTTTACAAAGGTGACTTGACATCTAGACAAGCGAGATGGACTGAAAGTTTGTTAGAGTTTAACATAAAGGGGTTTGACCACATAGAAGGTAAGGCTAACAAGGTAGCTGATGCCCTCTCTAGAGGTGCAGTAATAGGAGTAACAACTAGGGCACAAAAGAGGAACGAAGAACGAAAGCAAAATATTGAAGATCCCCATCAAAATACAAAACGGGATGTGGAGTCACGCGAGTAGCAATCAGAAAATGAGATCCGGGAGCAAGAAAGGGGGAGAGAGAATTAGAGATGTTGGAGAGAGAGAAATGGTAAAAGTGACTATGAATATGTGTGGGTGGCCGAGGAATGTCCAGAATGGACATAAGGGAAATCTGAGAGGGACAGAAAAAAAGAGGAATGGATGGAGAGAGTGCGAGCAGTGATTAAAAGGAAATCACCGAGTTATCTATCATTTCTGAATGTGCCTCATGAGAATTTTTTTATAGATAATGATATCTTATATTTTGCCTACGAGTAGAGGGGAGGGGATTTTTGTGCGCGGGTAGTTCCTCTTCCATCTTTAATTAATCGAGACATCCACATTGTGCATGCAAGTTAGTATGCATGGCATTTAGGGATTGATAGAACATTAAGGAGAGCATGAGAATCCTTTTGGTTAGGAATGAAAAAAACCACAGGGAATTATATAAACTTTTGTCATCCATGCATTTGTTTCAAAGAACATAAAAACACTGTACTGGAAGCCAGAAAGGGGCCTGTGATTCCTTTTAAATCTTATAGAGTGCATAGGTTTAACACAACATAAGAATATATGTGTATTCATTAACCCAGGCGCTGTGCTCTTTCATACTAGGTTTGTTTGTCCTAATATTTTTATAAGTGATAATGGTCTCGAGTTTATAAATAAGGTGGTGAAATCAGTCACGGACTTGAAAATTGAACACTTTTCAGTGACCGCATATAGCCCTTCAGCTAATGGCTTAGTGGAATCGCATATTAGGGAAGTGGTGCGAATTTTACGTTACTCAGTGGCTGATGTAATTTTTTCGTTTCCTTTTTGTTTCTCTTCATTTTAAAGTTATAGAAATAGTTTGAAATAAGATATAATTTTTTTTTCACATTAAAACAGCAAATATAAAAATTTATTAGGTTTATTTTTCTTTCCTTTTCATTAATTTTTTCGTTTCCTTTTTGTTTCTCTTCATTATAAAGTTATAGAAATAGTTTGAAATAAGATATCATTTTTTTTCACATTAAAACAGCAAATATAAAAATTTATTAGATTTATTTTTCTTTCCTTTTCATTAATTTTTTCGTTTCCTTTTTGTTTCTCTTTATTATAAAGTTCACGCCACTTCCCGCATCGTTCACTCCTGTTTACGCCAGTTCCCGCATCGTTCACTCCAGTTCACGCCAGTTCGCGCATCGTTCACGACTATTTTTGGCGTGCCAATGCGTGCCACAAACTTTAAACATTTCAGAGTTTTGGGCACGCATGGCACGCATGCCACGCATCGTTCCCGCACTGTTCACGACAATTTCACGACTCGTTCACGCATGTTCGCGCATCAATGCGTGCCAGTGCGTGCAAGTGTCAGGTACCCTTTAGACTTAAAATTTGGTCATTACAACTTCTACATTTTCTAAATCCTAATTTTTCCTCTCATCTTTTCATTAATCTTTCTGTCTATTCTCTTTAGAATGAACGTACTATATATCTTCATGACAAGTGACGTAAGTATGATTCCTCTGTAACTATTGCAGTTAGTCAGATCTCCTTTCTCTGCCATTTGCACCAACACTCGTAGCTCCAATTTATCAGGTTTTTGCCACTTCAAGCCACATTTTATAAAATAGTCTTGTAAGTATTCTGGGAGTCACTTCATTTTCGGCCAATATCATCTCAACAGTAATTCCATAGTATCCAGGGGCTTTCCATCTCTTTAATTCTTTAATGACAGCTTCGACTTCAGATACAATGAATTCATTCATGGACACATCAAGGTCCTGCTCAGCTTAAGGCATATCAATAAAATGATTCCCTTCACAGCTCCTATTCATGACCTCAATAAAGTGTTCCCTCCAACGTCGCCTTTCTTCATCTTCTGTTTTTATAGCAGATCTCTATATATGTAGGCCTAGATATACATTATTATTATTATTATTATTATTATTATTATTATTATTATTATTATTAATTATTTTCATTATTAATAATAATTATCATCATTATCAAAAATGATAATTGTTATTATTAACAATTATTATTATTAATTATTATTATCATTATTATTAATAATGATAATTGTTATTATTAACAATTATTATTATTATTATTATTATTATTATTAATTATTATTATCGTTATTATTAATAATGATAATTATTATTGATAATTATTATTATTTATCATTATT
>NC_090757.1:83594670-83599670 GCF_036898095.1 Palaemon carinicauda
TATGCGTCATTTTTGGAGGATGTTGTGGATATATATATATATATATATATGCACATTACATACATACATACATATATATATATATATATATATGTATATATATACATACATATATACATATGTATGCATATATATATATATATATATGTGTGTGTGTGTGTGTGTGTGTATATATATATATATATATATAATCAAAGAGGGTCTTAGTATTTCTTGAAAATGTATCTGATCCCTCGACACTCATATAAAGAATATCACCTAATCAAGGTTGAAATCAAATCATTCGTAAAGAAAACATTCTAATGCAATAATAATAATTGAGAGCAGCAAGGTCACTAATCGGATAACTGGTGGCAGACCAAGTGGAAGATTTACTCTGAATCACCACTAATGGTGAGAGGATTGATGCAATGTTCTGAGACCCAACTAACCCCGAGACTTGATCTTCGTCAGACCTTAATGGACGATCAAAAAAAAAAAAAAAAAAAAAAAAAAGTAACGAAAGTCTACTGTTATTCCTTACTTTCCACGGATAAGACACTTTCAAATGACGCTTTAGAAGGAAAGGGGAGGGAGGGAAAGATTTAGAGAGAGAGAGAGAGAGAGAGAGAGAGAGAGAGAGAGAGAGAGGGAGAGAGAGAGAGAGAGTAGTAAATGTTTAGAGTTTAGACTTTCACTTCCATCATCATCAAATACCACTTATTTTCCTTATCACCATATTCTGAATACTGTAAGCAGCTCTTCGAGGAGATAACACTCCAAAATCAAACCATTGTTCTCTACTCTTGTGTAGTGCTATAGCCTCTGCACCAAGGTCTTCTTCTAGCTTGGGATACAGTTGCCTTGCTTGACGATGCACTCGGGCACAGTATTTTTATATATTCTTGATATATGAAAGATTTATTTTAATGTCGCTACTGTTCTTAAACTATTTTATTCTAATTGCTGATTACTTCTATTTTAGGTTATTCATTTTCTTTCCTCACTGGGCTATTTTCCCTGTTGGAGCCTTTGTGCTTATAGTATCCTGCTTTTTCAAAAAGGGTTAGTAGCTTATCAAATGATACTACTACTACTACTACTACTACTAATAATAATAATAATAGTAGTAGTAGGTTGGCAAGGGCACCAGCCACCCGTTGAGATACTGAAGCTAGAGAGTTATGGGGTCTTTTAACTGGCCAGACAGTTCTACATCGGATCCTTTTCTCTGATTACGGTTCATTTTCCCTTTGCCTACACACACACACACCTGATAGTCTGGCCTATTCCTTACATATTTCCCTCTGTCATACACCTGACGACACAGATTACCAAACAATTCATCTTCTCTCAAAGGGTTAACTACTGCACTGTAATTATTCACTGGCCACTTTCTTCTTGTTAAGGGTAGAAGAGACTCTTTAGCTGGGGTAAGCAACTCTTCTAGGTGATAACTGAGAGGCGAGGTGAATGCAACTGAACTTTATTAAACGATCATTGAGTTTATATGCGCGGATTTACGAGAAAGAAAATCACAAAAATTCAAACATTATCAAACATGAGCCAGCATGCTTACACAGATTGGTCTATCAACAGTGCAGGGAAGAGTGAGTGATAAGATAAAAAAGGAAAACCATTAGAGTGTACGAGCTTGTATGAAACACCTGCAGTACATGGCTCCTCACCCCCTTAAAATTACATACACGTGAAATAGGGTTGCCTGCTCTAGAGAGGTGTACTTTAGGCGGGTCATCTGTCAGGAGATATGCAGGCTTTAGCCGTTCAATAGAGAGCCAGTTTTCCTTGCCATGCATGTTAATTAGGAATGCTTTCGGGGTACAACAAATCATGAGAAAAAGGCCAGAGTAAGGGGACATTAGTGGTAGCTTGCCAGTGTCGTTACGCAGAAAAACATGCGAATGAGGAGTGCCTTCCAAGAAGTGGCAAAAGAGACAAACAGCCAAGTACGCTGCCAGAAATTTATGGTTGAAGGTAGGAGAACCGGATTCTGCCTTGGACAGTTTTCTACTGAAGAAGGCCAATGGGCTGAACGAGTCGTTGACCACATGCTCAAGTACTGCACCAATAGCGATGTCGCTGGTGCATTTGGCATGGGATAAGTGAGAGAAGCAGCGACTGATAGGGCATGCTTTGTATTGTAGAAGTCCGCTTCTTCAAAGAGACCCCACTTCAGGTCTTTTTGTTTGCCCTTGAGGGAAAAGTAGAGGGGGCCAAGTGTGGCGGCGATGGCTGGCAGGAAATGGTGATAATAGTTGATCATGCTCAAGAATTCTTGCAGTGCTTTGATAGTCGAGGGCGTGGTGGAGTTCTGAATGGCTGCTACCTTCTCAAGGAGGGGGTGGTCTCCTTCGAGAATGATGTAGTGTACTAAGAATGATACTATGTTGGCACCAAAGGTACGCTTGTTGTACCAGCCTACTAGGCCATTTTGTTGTAGGCAGTTGAGCACGATGCAAAGGTGACGGAGCTGTTCCTCTTTAGAGGAAGAGAATACAAGTATACCGTCCATGTAACATACACAGAAGGGAAGGTCCCCTAAGATACCATCCATAAGGCGTTGAAACGTGGTCCTAGCATTACGAAAACCAAAACACAAGTAGTTGAAGGTGTATGTACTGAAGGGGGTGGTGATGGCTGTCTTGGGGATGTCTTCAGGGCTTATGGGCACCTGATAATACCCCTACAAGAGGTCGAGATGGGAGAAAACTTTTACTTTTCACAAGTAGGTCACGTTGGGATGTTTGGTAGTGGGTAGTGATCCGGTTATATCTGCATGTTCAGGCGCATGTAATACCCACACGGACGCAGAGAACCATCTTTCTTCAGGATGATGTGTAAGGGTGACGACCATGGGCTTTTTGGCAAAGGCCCATTTCTTCCATTTCAGCAAACGTTTGCTTACCAGCTTTCAAATGATCCGGATGGAAAAGGAATGACCGTCAAAATTAACTACATACATAGTACAACGTAACAGGATGGCACATTCTGGGAAGATCTAAATAGAAAGAATGGTCAGAATTATGAAAAATATTATGCAATATTCAAAAAGAACTAACTAGACAATGGCGCTAGAAATTGATATCTATATCAAGAATGTGAAATTTATAGACCACAAGTTCTTGTCCAACAAATTAAGATGAGATTCAGCAGCTGAAGACCAGACAGGAGAACAATACTCGAAACCAGACAGAATTAGTTAATTAAAACACATCTTTATAATATATGGATCACCAAAAATCTTAAAAGACTTTCTCAATAAACTAATATTTGTACAATTGAAGAAATAACAGACCAAATGTGTCACCCAAAAGTAAAATTACCATCAACAATCACACCTAAGATTTTAAGAGGTGAATTAAAGATCTGAATGTTGAGGAGCCACTATCCTTCAGATACTTACAATCATACTTTGAATTTTGTTAGGATTGAACTTCATTCCCCATAATTTGCACCATGCACTAATTTTAGTAAGATCTCTATTAAGGCATTCAGCAGCTCCAGATCTACATTCAGGATATAGAATAAATGAAAAGAGAGTAGCATCAATTACATATACAACGAGGTTGTTTTCTAAGGCAAACCACATGTTATTTTTATGTAGTATGATAAGTAATGGGCCAAGACAACTACCCTGAGGAACACCAGATATATTCCTATTCTTACAATGGTGTCCATCAATAACAACTCTTTGCAATCTATTACTTAAAAGTTTAATAACGATGCTAAGGGAGGGCCCCATTAAAATCAATGCCATACGAACTTGGTAATTCATTTTTTTCTAATTTCAAGATTTTTTCAGTGTATTATCATGGTGATAGTTCATGAACTTTGAATTAACAGAGAATAGTTTTTTCCATCTTTAAAACATAATTAGTCCTGTTTAACATAACTGTTCGATTGCCATTATCACTCTGTTCCCACACCGAGAGACGGGCGAGGGGTATTGTTTTGGATAGATTTCTTTGTTTTATTTTTGCTAGCAGCACTATGGATTTACCTTAGATTATCAGGAGAGATGCACTATAATACACAATAGACCTCATTATAATTTTGATATCATGGTTAATGTCATAGTGACCAGAGAGGTCAAAATCAGTTTTTTACTATAACTTTGACCAAAAAAAAAAAACAAGTCCAAATTCTTCTGTATATAAAAGTAAAGAAAAAGGAATAATTTTGAATATGATAGGTTTAAAGTTCAAGAGGATTGAGTTTTCATAGTCACCGAATTTTACAGGGTCATAACTCTCGAAGGAGTACCCATATACTTTCGATTAATGTTATTGACAGATAAAAAACCACAAATGGGCTTTAAAATGAGACCATGACATTTGATTTTCTATGACTTTGAAAGGTCAAAATCAACAACACCTGATTTCATAGAGTTCAGACACATTTTCGTTTTCTATTATTGATGAATACAGCAAACCTACAAAAGTAAAAATTAAGCAATGGTAGTGTTTTCGTAAAGGTTCACGTGTCAGAAGCGGGGTTTGTCATGACTGACACCGCTTGTTGGGTTTTGTCATAACGATATCTTCCTTGTTTAGATTCTTGAGTATAGGTAAATCTTTAGTGAATGCATGGCTAAAAGAATGACAACAAATCTGGAATGTTGGTGTCAATACCCTTTATATTCTTGAACCCAGTTTTGCCGCCGATTGTTTTAATCTCGTAAACTAAATTCAAAGGCCTGATAATGTTGTTATGGGGAAACATCAAAACTGGTCGTCAGTAAGTGAGGAGTACCACAACAAATCTATCTATAGTAAATATATGCTACAATGAAAATAAAGAATAATACCTTTTATTTGGCTAAATCAGTTCATCGTAACTGTATTTGAACCATTTTATATGATGTAAATCAGAAATCACTCGATTAAAGCCATAGTAGCCTACTTATTTTTGAAACATTATTAAAGTAGTAAAGTGAAGGAAATAAAATATAGCGGGATTTTTTTAACCAAAAGGCAGGCTCATGCTGAGGAAACTGCGCA
>NC_090757.1:83604670-83609670 GCF_036898095.1 Palaemon carinicauda
TGTGGGTAGGGGGCCTACAACGTCGACATGAATGTGTGTGAAAGGACGCTGAGGTTGAGAAAAGGTGCCCACTCCTGAATCCGTGTGTCAATGTACTTTGGAAGTTTGGCAAGAAGTACAGTCACGGACCCAATCCTTAGCATCCTTAGAAATGCCGTGCCAAATGAACTTTGCCTTCAGCAGCTGTGCAGTAGAACGGCACGAGGGATGTGAAAGGCCGTGGATGAGATCAAACACCTGTCGGCGCATGGGAGCAGGAATCCAAGGTCGCGGTCTACCAGCACTGACGTCACAGAGGAGGGTGGTGTTGGAGTCCTCGAGGGGAAAATCCTCCCAACGGAGGAACGTGCAGGATGTCCTACAAGCTTGATACTCTGGATCCTGTCGTTGGGCTTCAGCCAGGGCGTTGTAATCCAATCCCAGTTGAACGGCAGCCAACGTGTTTCTTGACAGGGCATTGGCAACGGGATTAATTTTCCCAGGGACGTATTGGAGGGTGCAATTGTATTCAGCCACGGCGGAGAGATGTCGGCGTTGACGGGCGGACCAGGCGTCAGACTATCGAGTGAAGGCGTGCACCAGAGGCATGTGGTCTGTGCGAATGACAAAGGGCGTACCTTCTAAGAAATGGCGAAAGTGACGGACAGCCAAGTTAACCGCCAGCAATTCTCGATCGAAGGTAGAATAACCAGATTCTGCCTTGGACAGTTTTCTGCTGAAGAAGGCCAATGGGCGGGGCGAGCCTTTGACCACCTGCTCGAGTACTGCACCAATAGCGACGTCGCTGGCATCGGTGGAGAGAAGGAGAGGGGCGTGTGAGATAGGAAAATTGAGAGCCGCACCAGTTGATAGGGCCTTCTTTGCATTGCAGAAGGCTGCTTCTTGAAGGGGACCCCACTTCAGGTCCTTTGGCTTGCCCTTGAGGGAGGCGTAGAGGGGAGCAAGAGTGGCGGCAATGGCTGGCAGAAAACGGGGATAATAGTTGATCATGCCCAAGAATTCTTGCAGAGCTTTGACGGTCGAGGGCGCGGGGAAATTCTGAACGGGCTGCTACCTTCTCAGGGAGGGGATGTACTCCTTCAGGAGTGATACGGTGCCCTAAGAACGACACTTCGTTGGCGCCAAAGGTACACTTGTCGTACTGGACTGCAAGGCCGTTTTGTTGCAGGCGGTTGAGCACGATGCGCAGGTGACGGAGGTGTTCCTCTTTTGAGGAGGAGAACACAAGTATGTCGTCCACATAACATACACAGAAAGGGAGGTCCCCTAAGATGCCATCCTTGAGACGTTGAAACGTTGCCCCAGCATTACGAAGGCCAAAAGAGGAGTAATTGAAGGTGTATGTGCCAAACGGAGTGGTGATGGCAGTCTTGGGGATGTCTTCTGGGTTCATAGGCACCTTCAAGAGGTCGAGCGTAGAGAAAACCTTCGCTTTTTGCAGGTAGGAGGTTACATCGGCAATGTTTGGGAGGGGGGTAGTGATCCGGTTCTGTTTGCATGTTCAGGCGCCTGTAATCCCCGACGAACGGAGGGAGCCGTCTTTCTTCAGAACGATGTGTAAGGGTGACGACCATGGGCTGGAGGCCTTTTGGCAAAGGCCCATTTTCTCCATTTCGGCAAACGTTTGTTTGGCGGCTGCTAATCGTTCCGGTGCCAGACGTCTGAATTTTGCGAAGACTGGGGGTCCCGTCGTCTTGATATGGTGATAAATACCTTGCTTGGCAGGAACCGTGGGCGTTTGGCAAAGTTCTGGACGGAAAACTTCCGGGTACGACGTGAGGAGGTGGGCGTAGGCATCCGTGGGTGCACTGATGTGGAGAGCGAGGTTAAAGGGGGCGGGTTGAAGAGGTGTCGACAAGTACGAGTCTGCGCTGACCAATCGTCGGTGGGCGACATCGACCAGAAGGTGGAAATGAGAGAGGAAATCCGCACCGAGGATTGGCATTGTGACGTCAGCAACGAGAAACTTCCAATTGAATTTACCGTTTCCGAATGATAATGTGAGGTTCTCGTAACCGTAGGTGGGTATCGCAGTTCCGTTGGCAGCTACCAAGCGGACATCGGCAGATGTAGACAGACTACGTTGTGCCTTGAAGAGTTTCCTTGGCAAAAGAGAATGACAAGCACCCGTGTCTACCAAAAATCGCACGCCCGTTCCTGCATCCTGTAAAAAGAACAGATTAGAAACATGGGAGGCCATCGCCACAAGCGATGGCCTGCTTACACGTTTTTTGGCCACTGACAATCTTTGGCACATTTGTTCGCGGTTGCCCCGAATCTGAAGTGGTAGTAGCAAAACTGCGGCGGATGAGAGGTAGTAAGTGGCTGTAGAAGTCGTTCGTTGGGGCGCGAGCAATTGGTGGGTGGTGGGCGGCTGTGTCGCCACTTCGGCACGTCACGTGGTAGGCGTGTATGTCCTACGGCATTCATACCAGCTTCGGTTGACGTTGAATAGGCATCCTCGTCGTCAGGGGTGGAGGCGTTGATGGAGGTCTTGAAGTGGCTGTCCATAAGGGCATCGGCTTTGGTCATCAAGTCCTTTATGGGTAAACTATCGACATCGGGTATGGCAGCACGTACAGGTTCAGGTAAACGTCGTATCCAAAGGGCACGGAGTAGGTTCACCTCACGAGGAGAGCCGTCTGCGGCAGGTTGAAGGCGAGCGATACTGTTCATTTCCCTGAGGGCAAGCGAAACCCTTTGGTCCCCCAACGGTTGTTGCGAGAGCTGAAAAAGCTTTGCTATACGGGCGGCTGGCAACGGCGAGTACTGCTGCAGAAGGTATGATTTGAGGGCGTCATACGCTATTGGGGGTCTCCTTGTTCACAAAGCCAGTCGGATATTTCTGGGAAGGTGTCCTTGGGTATCGCCGCGAGAACATAATCCGCTTTGGTGGTTGAGCGAGTGACGCCAATGATACGAAAGTGGACTTCAGCGCGTTGAAACCAAGCAAACGCCTCTCCGGTGGCGAACGGTGAAAGTTTCAATGGGGTGGCCGCGGCGCCAATTGATGTATTCTCCGTCATAGTACCAACGATGGAGGGGCGAGGGAGGTGGGGGTGGAAGGCAGTGGGAGCGAGTCGACTTCCGGGGTCACCAATGTGACGGAGCCGAGTAAGGGTGTGAACTCAAAGGCAGATTGGAAACGACTGAGTTATATTATTGTGGAACACTCTCCTTATATACAAAACCTCAAGGCAACAGGACATAACAAGTTCACAAGACAGACAATATCACAGAGGAAAAACCAGACATGAATTTTCATGTTCGTTTTAGTGCGAGGGAAGAGCGAAGATACAAGCATAATATATATAAAAGGAATTATGTACAATTGTGTGAAACACTGTTGGTACACTCCTTTGGCCCTATGCATCCCATGGGGGGCTTATATATGGACTTAAATACTTCTAGAATATTCTACGTTGGCTTAAGGCCGTAAGGTTGCCAATGATTACTCTCTCGGATGCGTACCAATGTAACAGCGAGATGACTCTCTCTCACCTAGGTAGGCCCACCTTTGTCCTAGAAATAAAAAAAAAAAAAGGATAAAATCTAACACTGGGGTTTTTGAAAACCTTCCAAAACACGTGGGAAATATAAGAATTGCGTATTTTCCCATAAACATGACACAAAACTTCATAGAAATATAAAAAACATTTACATAAGCCCTTGTTCATAACTCGTATGTATCATATAACGCTCTTAAGCAGATAACATAAGACCTTTAACAAAATACGTGAAATAAAAAGTTGATTCTTAAAAATAACGTAAATTTACATATACTGACTTGAATTGAAAATACAATGAAATTAACCACGAAAGTCTTACGAAATTTACCTAACAAACTTATATCTACAGGAGAGGAACTCATGGCTATTTACCTCAATTACACAAATGGAATATATAAGTAAAATACATGATTAAATTACACTGGTTTACAAAAAAAATTGAGGCAAGCACAAAAATACCGGTTTACCTAATTTGTGAGTGCTGAATTCAAATTTGAAATCCGTTTTTACTCATCACCTCTAGTTTTTTTTTAGATATGCATAGTGTGCATTTTGTGCATATACATTACATAAAGGCGTATATGCATTCAGGGTTAATTCTAATATTGTGAGACTTATGGCTTATTTTTTAGTTATTATGCACTAGATGTGAGTGATTGCATTACATTATATATAAAATTATATATCAAGACGGATTTTGGCAGTTAGGGCAGCAGGTCTCAATCCACACTCAGTAGTGCTCTGGAAGTCATTAGAAGAGGTTGTCTCGCAGGTGGCGCAGGAGGTTGGTGTCCCTCAACTATCGTGTTACACATCTTTTGGGTAGCTAAATATTAGTAATACATTTTCCGATGCACATTTTATTGCCTCAACAAGGCCAATTCTTTCTGCTACGTGTGTGGGGACTTCACAACAGTTGCTCAGCGTCGAACCATTACTTTCCTCCTCAGAACCGCCTACTCTCACTATTTTGACTGTAAAACTGGTGATCAGGACAAGTCTTGGGCTCAACACATCTGTTGTAAACCCTACTACAATGGACTAACTGCATGGTTTAATGGGAAGAAATTGGCTTTCAACTTTGCAATCCCGATGGTTTGGAGAGAGCCACGAAGCCACGCAGATGATTGTTATTTTTGTTTAACTAATATAACTGGTTTCAATGCACCTTCTAGGAAAAAGATCAAATATCCCAATCTTCCATCTGCTATGAGACCCGTTCCCCATTCAGATGATCTTCCTGTATCCACACCTCCAGTAAATAAGGATCTTCTTTTCTCATCAGATGAAGAAAGGCCTTCAAGGGAGGATTCTGCCGAGTCAATATCTTTGGAAGATATTGAGTCTACATATTCAGGAACAAGTGGCAACGAGCCACACTGGATCTTGCAAGAAGACTTGAATGATCTTGCTCGTGATTTGTATCTGTCAAAACAGCAGTCAGAGCTCTTGGCTTCTCGGCTTAAACAGTGGAACCTAGTCCAGGAAGAT
>NC_090757.1:83619670-83622170 GCF_036898095.1 Palaemon carinicauda
TTTTGTCCTAACAGAGAAACGTTTATGTTATGAAGAAGATAGGTACATCTGCCTTCTTCCTCATTCTATATAGACATATTTTTCCTTCGATCTGAATTATGTGTTATCTCTCCTGAGGACAGACTAGGAAAAATTCTACTACCACTTTTCTTTCGACTCTTGCACAGGTTTGATTCTTGGCTGTATAGAGGGGTATTAGGACAGAGTGTCGAAAGGCAGAGTGTCGAAGGACATAGCGTCGAAGGACAAAGTGTCGAATGGACCAAGTGTAGAATGGACAAAAGTTAAAAAGAGAGAGAGAGATAGATTGGATTTGATTATTGATTTTAGGCTTACGTCAAGCAATGGGACTTCAAGGTCATTCAGAAGATAGAGAGTTACAAGGAGTTATAAATGTTTTTTGAGTAGATTATCCAATTTAGACTTACGCCAAGCACTGGGATTACAAGGTCATTCAGCGCTTTTAAAAAAATAAAATGGATATAGGATCATAAATATACATCATACATCAATATAAGCAATAAAAATCTATTTATGAGAAGACATAAAATATGAAAATACAAATGTATTAATGTATTAAAAAACTTGTAGCAATATTTATTTAAAGATTGTGAGCGATGGCTCGAAGATATTGTAACCCATCATTGACGTCATCAAAAATACTTTTTAGTCTTAGGTTAAGGAGAGCATATTTCTTGTATTTTCTTTTTACATCACGGCCTTGTTGAATTTGTCCCAACAGTTTGTCCTCTGTTGGGTGGCAAATCTTCACTCTTCTATGAAAAGCATTATGCCACCCTTCAACGGAGTTATTGGTCCTAGGCAAATCTTTTGCAACACTCTCGTGAACTGACCACAAGTCAATTTCATATAATGCCTTTCTTCTTCTTCCCCTCTGGACGATTCCAAGCCATGTAACTTCAAAATATTGTAAAAATTCTCCTAATGTTTCATCGGTTTCATCATCAAAAGACTCAATTAACTTATTGAGTCTTGATTATCTCCATTATCATAGGTTAGGTAGAATGGAAATTTAAATTGAAACTTTAATCTCGAAGGAAGTTAACTGGTGAGAAATCTCTAACAGACTGAATACCGTATATATATTCTCTCTATCTCTCTCTAGAATATGCATGTAAGAATATAACAATGTAAGAATTGTTATATGTAAAGATATATCATTGTAAACATTGTTATATAGTTATATGTAAGGATATACCAATGTAAACATTATCATATAGTTAACGGTTAATTAGGTCGTTAGTTAAATGGATACTGTATTCTTTCTCTTTTTATCATTTATATTTTATCATTGTTATATAGTTATATGTAAGGATATACCAATGTAAACATTATTATATAGTTAAAGGTTAATTACGTCGTTAGTTAAATGGGTACTGTATTCTCTCTCTTTTTATCATTTATATTTTATCATTTATCATTTTTATAATTTCGACACATTGTCTGTTCGACACTTTGTCTGTTCGACGTTTTGTCCATTCGGCACTTTGTCTTTTGACACTCTGTCCGCGCACGTATAGAGGCATTCATCACTACACCAATATCCTTTGGATATTCATTCCAAAGATAGAGTGAATTGAAAATTCAAAGCTGTTTGTGACATAAAGTTTCTTTGTGAAATCAATAAAATTATAAATATATCTTAGTATTTGTGTGTACATACATACATATACACACACACTCTCTCTCACACACACACACACCCATATATATATATATATATATATATATATATATATATATATATATATATATATGCATGTGAATAACCGTATATACAATATGCATACATGCTCATATATACATACATCATATATGTGTGTATATATATATATATATATATATATATATATATATATATATATATATATATATATATATATGTGTGTGTGTGTGTGTGTGTATATATATATATATGTATGTATATATATATATATAAATATATATATATATATATATATATATATATATATATATATATATATATATAATTTTTATATATTAAATATATACACACATGTATACAAAAAAAGGTTAATATAAGGAGGGATAAACTCCATAAACCACTTAGGTCTCCTCCACAAAAAGCATCCTTAAATTAAGCGAATGAAAGGTAGATAGCACTCTACTCACCTCCCTATTTCTATTCTCTAAAAGGCTTCGAAGGAAGATTGAAGACATCAACAATTAAGGTCAACAAAGAAAAGCCATCCTGGTTTGTTTTTATTTTCTTCTTTTTGTGCTTATTATGCTAATCGAATTTCCAAAATTTAATTACCGGATAAGTTTTAATCTTATGGTTGGAGGATCGATTTTATACAGCCTATCGGTCACTATATATCGCTTAGGGTGTTGATAGAAGCCACCAGGGTCGGTTAGGGGTGTCTTCAATGCCAGAATGTAGAAGGTGAAAAGGTCAAGAGATGGTGATAACCGGGAATCCATATTTTAAAGAAGCAAAGAAAGCCATAAAGTGAGT
>NC_090757.1:83627170-83629670 GCF_036898095.1 Palaemon carinicauda
AATTATTCTTTGGTATAAGTTATTACCATCACAATCCTCAGCATCATGCTCATTGGCCTTTCATTGTATTCCATGCAGAATCAACTTTAATTAAGAACTGGAAGTAATCTCCAAAGAGCACAGTTTCCAGTAAACCACATTTAAGTCTAGATTTTTTATCTTTCCAGGATTGGATCCCCGCTCTTAAAATTAAAGCCTACAAAAAGAAAGGAAATGTCAGCATGAATGGCTGAATATGAAAGAAAATTATAGTTTGGGAGCTCGGGAATTTACGTAATTTGCTAGTCGTAATAATATATATGT
Source organism: Palaemon carinicauda (assembly GCF_036898095.1). NCBI lineage: Eukaryota > Metazoa > Arthropoda > Malacostraca > Decapoda > Palaemonidae > Palaemon > Palaemon carinicauda. The sequence continues at coordinate 83,627,474 of NC_090757.1, forward strand.
ATATATATATATATATATATATATATATATATATATATATATATATATATATATATATATATATATATATATATATATATATATATATATATATATATATATATATATATATATATATATATATATATATATATATATATATATATATATATATATATATATATATATATAATATATATATATATATATATATATATATATATATATATATATATATATATATATATATATATATATATATATATATATATATATATACACTACGACTAGCACATTACGAAAATTCCCGAGCTCCCAAACTCACCTACTTTATATTACATAATGTGATACACAAGAGAATACCTCTGAGCTTATGTTACACTCAAAACAAAACTGGGTTATTACTTTACTTTTAACCGAAACTATTCTAAAACTAACCTCTTACTTCGGTTCAAAGTCAGGGGATACGAGCAAGTTACTCAGTTAATCATTGGTGATCGAAATAATACACACTCCACAAAAATATATATATTGAATAAAAATAACAATTAAACGGTAATACCAAAAAATAAATCACTCAAAATCTAAACCTGAACTAGATTTTATATTAATGACAAAAAGACTTTTCAAGAATATTACAATACCTTGTTTCACTAAAAATTAATTAAGGAAAATATTTAGTTTTGACAATCAATGAAAAAGTTGACATTTTAACACTATAGAAAATAAATCAAATTTACACTTACATATACGTAACTGTTACTCTTATGTCATTTGGGCTCACAAGGTTACTGAATGGTTTAGCAAAAACAAATGCACCTTACTTTTTAACAAAATCACACAAGGCCAGGCACAAACAAATTGATAAATTTTACAATCTAAACTGTACTCAAAATACACTTCACTTCTTCCAAATGAAAAAATTACCGAATGTTTTAACAAACACTTTACACTATACACGTTTGAGAGAAAAATTATTCACGTTTGAGAGGAAGCACTTAGTCTAGATAGATGCTGGAGGGAAGATTGTTGGACTTTAGATCTTTTGGGAGGTCAGACTGAATCCCTCCCTCCTATGCAATTGCCCGCCCTTATATGTATCCTAATTCATTCTAAAATCTTCCAGTTCATTCCAGCATAGCATTCAATGCGTGTGCACTAGTTCAGTTTGGAAGTAAGGTTATATCGTTGCCTGACGAGGCAACTCTCTCAGCTTACTCCGCCCACCTCGTCTCATAACATTGAAAAAACAAAGGATAAGTTTTAGTCTAGAACCTTCATGCAGCTTCCAACCACGTGGAAACGATGCAATCTCTCATGTTTTTCCTTTAAACATTTTAACAAGATTACATAAGACTTCACAACAAAACTTCGTGAAATGAAAAAAAAAAAATCTTTAAAATGAGGTAAATTTACATATACGGGACTAAATGAAAATAAAATAAAATGAATGACGACCATCTTATGTAATTTACATACATCAACTTAATCCGACATGAGTGGAACTCACCTTACGAGTTGAATATAGATCTCTGCAATACACAAATACACAAATGAAATATGTGAATAAAATAATCTATTTACATCCTAGACCAGCTTCCTAAGAATATATGTATATATATATATATATATATATATATATATATATATATATATATATATATATATATATATATATATATATATATATATATATATATATATATATATATATATACATATATATATATATATATATATATATATATATATATATATATATATATATATATGTATATATATATATATATATATATATATATATATATATATATATATATATATACATATATATATATATGTATATATATATACTGTATATATATATATATATATATATATATATATATATATATATATATATATATATATATATATATATATATATATATATCTGGAGAAAGCATATGATAAAGTTGATAGGGAAGCAATGTGGAATGTGATGAGGTTATATGGAGTTGGTGGAAGGTTGTTGCAAGCAGTGAAAAGTTTCTACAAAGGTAGTAAAGCATGTGTTAGAATAGGAAATGAAGTGAGCGACTGGTTTCCGGTGAGAGTGGGGCTGAGACAGGGATGTGTGATGTCGCCGTGGTTGTTTAACTTGTATGTTGATGGAGTGGTGAGAGAGGTGAATGCTCGAGTGCTTGGACGAGGATTAAAACTGGTAGACGAGAATGAT
>NC_090757.1:83634670-83639670 GCF_036898095.1 Palaemon carinicauda
ACTCGAAGCAGTTGGTGATGGCCGTCTTGGGGATGTCTTCTGGTTTCATGAGCACCGGATAATAACCCCACAGGAGATCAAGTGTGGAGAAAAGCTTCGCTTTGTACAGGTAGGATGTCATGTCGGCGATTTTTGGGAGGGGGTAGTGATCAGGTTCTGTTTGCGTGTTTAAGCACCTGTAATCCCCACACTGACGCAGAGAGCCATTTTTCTTTAGAGAATGTGTAATGGTGATAACCATGGGCTTCAGGCCTTTTGACAAAGGCCCATTTCTTCCATTTCAGCGAACGTTTGCTTGGTGGCTGTCAAGCGATACGGTGCCAGATGCTTGAATCTGTCAAATGCTGGGGCTCAGTTGTCTCGATATGGTGAACAACATCGTGTTTGGTGGGAACTGTGGCATTTGACAAAGTTGTGGACAGAAAACATCCGGGTGCAACGTGATGAGGTGGGTGTAGGCATCCATGGGTGCGCGCTGATGTTGATAGCAAGGTTGGAGGGGATGTGTTAGAGAGACGTTGAAGAGTATAAATCCGCATTGACTAAACGTCGGTGAGCTACATAGACCAGGAGGTGGAAATGTGAGAGGAAATCTTCTATGAGGATTGGCAATGTGACATCAGCAATGGGAAACCTCGAAATATATTTGGATAATGTGAGGGTTTTATAACCATAGGTTGGTGTCGCAGATCTGTTGGTAGCTACCAGGTGGACATTGGCAGACTTAGACAGACTATGTCATGTCCTGGACAGTGGCCTTTGCAGAAGAAAACAGCAAGCACCTGTGTCTAAGAAAAATCATACGACCATACCTGCATCCTGTAAAAAGAAAAGAATAGTGACATGGGAGGCCACTGCCACAAGTGATCACCTACTTACATGTTTTTTGGCCACTGATAAAAATTGCACATTTCTTTACAGCAGACCTGAATTCGTAGTTTTTGGAGCATAACTGAGGCCGATCAGCGTCAGTAAGAGGCTGGGGAGGTCGTTGGTTGGTTTGTAAGAGTGGGGTGGTATATGTGGGTGGTGGGTGGCTTTGTTACTGCTCCGGCATTTTATAGGGTGGGCATCTGTATCCTATCCAATTCAAGTCAGCTTTGGTCGATGTCGAATAGTTGTCCACTTCGTCAGGAGTTGAAGCAATGATGAAGGTCTGGAAGGTGGGAAAGTGGCTGTTCATAAGGGCGTCGACTTTGGTCATCAGATCCTTCATGGGCAAAATATCGACATTGGGGATGGCTGCATATACAGGTTCAGGTAGGCACCGTACCCAAAGGGCATGAAGTAGATTCACTTCACGAGAAGAGCGTTCTGCGGCAGGTTGTAGGCGAGTGATACTGCTAATTTCCCTGAGGGCAAGCAAAGCGTTTTGGTCCCTCAATGGTTGTTTTGCTATGCGAGCGACCGGTTATGGCGAGTACTGCTTCAGGTGGCATGATTTGAGGGTGTCATATGTTATTGGGGTGTCCCAATGCTCATGCAACAAATCGGAGATTTCCAAGAAAGTGTCCACAGGGATCACCGCGAGAACCTAATCTGTTTTGGTGATTGACCAAGTCATGCCTTTGAGAAGAAACTGGACTTCAGTCCGCTGAAACCAGCCAAACGCTTCTCTACTTGCTAAGGGCAGTAGTTTAATTGAGGCAACTTTGGCAAGAGACAGGTTCGGTGGGCGGCATCTTCAAACAGTAGGGCATAGCAGTGAGGGAGCAGGCGGGAGGGAGCGGACACTCCTCTGTTTACCAAATGAACCAGGTGCCAGGTAGAGAGACGAGGTGAACACAACTAACCTTATTTCAACAAACATTGAGCTTTTATAACAACAGTTTAAGTAGAAAAAGATCATAAAAAGTCAAACAGATCAATTCAAAAATAGACAAGCTAAAACCAGTTGTATTAACAGAAAAGGGTAGAGCGACATATTCAATTAAAAGAAAATACCTTTACGATGTACAAGTGTGTATGAAAAACGTGCTGTACAATACATGTATACATAAGCACACACACACACACACACAGATATATATATATATATATATATATATATATATATATATATATATATATATATATATATATATATATATACATATATATATATATATATATATATATATATATATATATATATATATATATATATATATATATATATATATATATATATATATATATATATATATATATATATATATATATATATGTTTATATATATATATGCATATATATGTATATTTGTATATATATATATATATATATATATATATATATATATATATATATATATATATATATATATATATCATTATCTACTAAGCCTATTGGCAGGAAGGGCCTCAGTTAAATTTTTCCAGTCATCTCTACTTTCAGCATTTACTTCAATACTTCTCAATTCATTATCTCCTACTTCATGACCCATAGTCCTCAGCCATGTAGGCCTTTCCTTCCAACTCTTCTAGTGCCTTGTTTAGGCCAGTTAGACATTTGATGAATAAATCTCTCTTGGGTATGCAAAGAGCATACCAAACCCATCTCCATTTACCCCTCACCATGATCTCATCCACAAATGGCAATCAAGTAATGTCTCTTATAGTTTCATTTCTAATCCTGTCCTGCCATTTAACTTCCAATATTCTTTTGAGGGCTTTGTTCTCAAATATTCTATATATGTTGGAGATTGATTCATTGTCATACCAAGATTCATTTCTATACAGTAACGCCTATCTCACTAAACTGATATAAAGCCTGATTGTTTTATGTAATTTCAGGCGATTTGATTTCCAAATTTTTCTTAACCAAGCCATTGTCTGATTTTCTTTTTCAATCTTGCATTAAAATCCAATTATAATGAGCCTGTACTAGAGATCATAGTTCCTAAGTAATTAAATGATTCTATCTCATTAATCCTTTATCCTTCCAATGGTATTTCGTCTCCTATTGCACATTCCGTTCTTATCATCTCTATTTATCTTAAGCCCAACCTTCTAAGATATTTCATGTATTTTGTTCAGTAAGCATTGCAAATGGTGCGTTGGGCAGGCTTAATAGAAGGGCCATAGATGCCTAGTGGTTTATCAAGAGGTTGTCTTTTCCTTATTTGATTCTTTTTCTTCTCAAAACCATCCTTACTGTTCTCCCTTCAGTTGAACTGGTTATCCTGGAGGGTATTTAGCCTTGCATGGTGTAACGGCTCCTCCATGTTAACCAGTTTTTCCGTCTTTTGTCTATAGTCTATGGGTTTCATCAATCACTCTATTGATAGTTCTGTACATATTGTTTATGTTAATATTCTTCTTAATCTAGTTTTTAAGTATGATGCCTCTTTTTTATTAAAATTAATTCTTATCCTGTCTGGAGACATTGAGCGACATCCGGGACCAGTACGTCCTAGATTTCGTCAATGTCGTCTTCTGTATTGTAATATTCGTGGTCTTTATGTAAATAACTAAGACCTTACAGTTGCGTCCGGACAGTATGTTATTCTTTTTTGTGCTTAGAAACTTTGGTTTCTAATATGAGGCACTCATCTGAGCTACTTACAACTGGTTTTAAGAAGCCAATAATATTGAAACATGATGCTATCCCTAGGGCCAGGGGAATGGCGGTGTATATTAGGTCTGAGTACCCTGCTTCTCATAAGTTCAGCTAAGAATGTGGATGTCATGAGATTCAGGAAATAAAAGATTGTGGGAGGCATAACAAATTTTATTTGTGTTCGATCTACCAGAATCCAGACATGGATGATTTTATCTTCGATTGTCTTCTTACCATTATGGCTAAGATATAAGATGATAGAAAGGCTTCTTTTGTCTCTGTTGGTGATTTCAATGCTCACCATAGGGAGTGGTTAAGTTCTTTTTTTCCTACCGATCGCCATGGTTTAAGAGCTTTAGACTTTGTTTCTGAATCAGGCTGTGAGCAAATCATAAGTAAAGTTACTCAAAGGTCTGGTAATGGTTTGGACCTCGTGTACACTGTCCCCTGGCATTATAACAAGTAATGTTGGTTCTCAAGTCGGGACATCTGATCATGCCTTGATTTCATTAGTAGTGAAGACTGATCATGATGTCCCTGATGTATCATACTCTTGTAAAATCTATATGAAATCTCAAGCAGACTGGAATGGGATTTTTCATGATCTTTTGGGCCTGAATTGGTCACAATTTTATTGTAGTGTTGATCCTGTTGTCCCTTTGAATGAGAATCTAGTCAACATAATTGATAGGCGCATTCCTTCTCGTGTGCTAAGGTATCAAATGAAGGACAAACCGTATTTCAATGATACTTTGTAGATGTGCTTATTTGGAGAAGCAGGAGGCCTATCATCTTTAGAAGGGTAACAGATCAGATTTGACCTGGAATAACTATACTCAGCTTGGAGTTTTTGATCAGAGAGTTTATGTTTCAACTGAAAAAGAGTACAATTTAACCATAAAAGAAACCCTTTCTGGTACAACTCAGGAACAAGAATGGTGGTCTACCCTTAAATCTGCACTCTTTGGTTTAGATGCAACAGTTCCTCCTTTACTTAAACCAGATGGCTCAGTCACTCACTGTCAAAAGGAGAAGGCAACCCTTGTGGCTGATGTTTTTTGACAGTAAACAAAGTAATGAAAAACTTGACTTCCTCTTTCCTGTATTCCTGAGGCTAAACTAACTGGCTTAGCTTTTCGATCTTGTGAAATTAAAGCTCTGTTGATGGACCTTGATGCTTATGGAGGTATAGACCGAAGTGGTATTGCAGATTTCATAGTTCCAAAGTTATCTGTTATTCTGTGCAAGTTAACAAGAAGAGGAGCTTTTAGCACTTGTTAGAGAATTGGTAATGTTACTCTATGTAAATGTGTTTGTGGTAGCTCAAATCTGACTGATTACTGGCCAACTCCCATATTATCTAAAGTTTTTGAACGTCTTCTTGCAAAACGTCTTAATAGGTTTGCTGAAGGTAATCATCTATTCCCTAGTTTGCAATTTGGTTTTCGTAAAGGCCTTGGAGC